>NC_085842.1:23530281-23707781 GCF_035594765.1 Anolis carolinensis
AGCGTCCAGAGGAGGGCAACTAAAATGATTAAGGGTCTGGAGAACAAGCCCTATGAGGAGCGGCTTAAAGAGCTGGGCATGTTTAGCCTGCAGAAGAGAAGGCTGAGAGGAGACATGATAGCCATGTACAAATACGTGAAGGGAAGTCATAGGGAGGAGGGATCAAGCTTGTTTTCTGCTGCCCTGCAGACTAGGACAAGGAACAATGGCTTCAAACTACAGGAAAGGAGATTCCACCTGAACATTAGGAAGAACTTCCTCACTGTGAGGGCTGTTCGGCAGTGGAACTCTCTCCCCCAGACTGTGGTGGAGGCTCCTTGTTTGGAAGCTTTTAAGCAGAGGCTGGATGGCCATCTGTCGGGGGTGCTTTGAATGCGATTTCCTGCTTCTTAGCGGGAGGTTGGACTAGATGGCCCATGAGGTCTCTTCCAACTTCTATGATTCTATGATTCTATATCCTCAGCTACTGTAAGAAAATCGCACAGACTGACTACAAACAGGGGCATAACTATGTGGCCCAAATTATTCATTGGAATTTATGCCACAAGTACTATCTGCCAGTAGTAAAGAACTGGTGAGATCACGAACCTGCAAAAGTATTGGAAAATGAGCACGCAAAAATACTGTGGGACTTTTGAATCCAGACTGACAAAGTTCTGGAACACAATACAAGAGACCTCACAGTTGTGGACAAGAAAAAGGTTTGGATTATTGTTGTTGCCATACCAGGTGACAGTCGAATTGATGAAGAACAACAAGAAAAATTAAACCGTTATCAAGACCTCAAGATCAAACTGCAAAGGCTCTGGCATCTGTCCGAATGTATCTCCCGCTACAACCCACCTCGAAGCTTAAGATCGTCAGGTGAGGCCCTGCTCGCAGTCCCGTCAGCCTCACAGGTGCGGCTGGCAGGGACGAGAGGCAGGGCCTTTTCAGTAGTGGCTCCCTGCCTATGGAACGCCCTCCCCATTGAAGTCAGGCAGGCTCCCTCCCTCCTGTCTTTCCGAAAGAGAACAAAAACGTGGTTATGGGACCAGGCATTTGAACATGAGCAGCAGCAAAAATGAGATATGAATATATGACCTACTGACAGACCCCACCTGAACATGGAAAGCACCTTAAATGTATATTTAAATGTATAATTATGTATATTTTAATGTATGTTCTTAATTTTATTGTAATTTTTAATCTTGATGGATTTTTAAATTTGAGGAAAACTGTTTCTGATGTGTATGTTTATATTGTAAGCCGCCCTGAGTCCCCTGATGGGTGAGAAGGGCTGGGTAGAAGTGATGTAATAAATAATAAATAATCGGCACACTGGGTGCCGTGCCAAAAGATCTCAGCTGGCATTTGGAAATAATAAACATTGACAAAATTATGATCTGTCAACTGCAAAAGGCCACTTTACTGGGATCTGCGTACATCATCCGAAAATACATCACACAGTCCTAGACACTTGGGAAGTGTTCGACTTGTGATTCTGTGATACGAAATCCAGCATATCTATCTTGTTTGCTGTCATACTGTGTCTTTGTATCAATAGTAACTTTATTTTTATATCCCACCTCCATCTCCCCGAAGGGACTTGGGATGACTTACATGGGGACAAGCCTGATCCAACAAATAAAAACCGAACATGAATTAAAACATATCTCAATAAAATCAACATTACAACATGGCAATAACATAAAAACGGCATCATCAACAGCTAATAGTATGAGCAGTAATGGGTACTGAAATTAGGGGGAAGGTTATTGTGCAATATAATTTCAGAACACGGCTGGTGGACAAAAATGCAATGGCCAATAATAAATTAGAAATAAAAGAGCAATGTCAGTTTAAAACACTAAACCTATAGGAGGAAGGACAGGGATGAAATGCGGGAACCCCTGGTAGATATAGTTGGGGCCGAATATCTTGTGAACTACTTAATCGAAAGAACAACGATCCACGTTTTTAGCTCTTTACGGAACTTGGACAGTGTGGGTTATTATTGTTATTATAGTGGAGCTGTATTCTCACAGCAAGAGATAAGAGCATGGAGTCATATTGCCACATTTCCCAGTTTAACCTTTTTTGGCAGGTTTGATTATTCACATATTTGGATAATATGGACTCCCTAGGAATGTCTAGGCTCCCCAGTGAGACTGTAAGGCAGGCATGGGCAAACTTACTACCTATTACAGGGAAAACCATCTGATTCCTAATCCATCTAAAATGCAGACGTGTGCTTTTCACCTTAAGAACAGACAAGAATTTCAAGCTCTGAGGATTACCTGGAAGGGACCCCACTGGAGTATTGCAGCACTCCAAAATACTTGGGAGGTACCCTGGACCGTGCCCTGACTTACAAGAAGCACCGCTTGACTATCAAGAAAAAAGTGGGTGCTAGAAATAATATTGCACAAAAGCTGACTAACACAACCTGGGGATCACAACCAGACACAGTGAAGACATCTGCCCTTGCACTTTGCTATTCTGCTGCTGAATATGCATACCCAATGTGGAATACATCTCACCATGTTAAAACAGTGGATGTGGCTCTTAATGAGACATGCCACATCATCACAGGATGTCTACGCCCTACACCATTGGATAAATTATACTGTTTAGCAGGCATTGCACCACCTGACATCCATCTGGAAGTAGCAGCCAATAATGAAAGGTCCAAGGCAGTGACATCTCCGGCCCATCCCCTGTTCGGATATCAGGCAGCATGCCAACACCTTAAATCAAGAAATAGCTTCCTAAGATCTACAGAGATACTCGCAGGAACACCTCAGCAAGCGAGAGTCCAAAAGTGGTAGGCTAAAACCCGGAACCTCAACCCATGGCTGATACCAAATGAGAGGCTCCCTCCTGGGCATACAAAAGACTGGGCAACTTGGAAGGCACTGAACAGACTGCACTCTGGCACCATGAGATACAGAGCCAGTCTTCAGAAATGGGCTACAAAGTGGAGTCCGCAACACGTGAGTGTGGAGAAGAGCAAACCACAGACCACCTATTTCAATGCAGTCTGAGCCCTTCCACATGCACAATGGAGGACCTTCTTATAGCAACACCAGAGGCACTCCAAGTGGCCACTTACTGGTCAAAGGATCAGTTTAGTATAATGACATGTGTTTAACATTGTTTGCATTTTCAAATACATTACAACTACCCTTGGTTTGCTTCTGACATGATAAATAAATAAGGCAGGTAATCCCACAATAGCTGCTTTGAACCAGGATATCTGTGTCCACACTGCCATAGAACCTAGTTCAAGGCAGATAATATGGGATTTTATTCAGCTGTGTGGAAGGAGTCATAGATTAGGCCTGAGTCTGATTTGGATTTTATATGACCTATCTAAGGTGCTGAAGCCAAGGTTCAGGACCCTGGATAGCTCCTTTAAAGTGTGACATAACCTGGCCTGGTGTTGTAGTTCAGCCTGTGTTACCTGTATTAGTGCCTGATGTCAATGAGGATTCTGGGCCTGGGCTTGTATCTGATTCTAGGTCTGTGTCTGATTCAAAGAGGATGATAATCTTGTCAAGCCTACCTTACAGCCAGAGGCCTTTGCAGAGCAGAGACCAGAGCCTCAAGACTAAATTCCTTGAGGGGCTGCTTTTCCGAAGGAGTTTCTTTGGATACAGATACAGCTGCAAAGGTTAATGAGCTAGCAGATAGGAGGCGAGACTTTTGTAAACAAAGAGAAAGTTCCCATGTCTTTTACCGGTCAGTTCATCTCAGAGAGAAAAAAGAGCAGATAAATTATCTGCTGAGAAAGTGAAATGAAATGCATTTTTCTCACTGCAGGAGACCTCCACATTTATGAGATTAACCTTTTTTGCAGGTTTGATTATTCACAGATTTGGATAATACAGACTCCCTAGGAACGTCTAGGCTCTCCAATGAGACTGTAGGGCAAGCATGGGCAAGCTGGGCCCTCCAGGAGTTTTGGACTTCAATTTCCACCATTCCTAACAGTCGGTAGGCTGTTAGGAATGGCGGGAGTTGAAGTCCAAAACACTTGGAGGGCCCAAGTTTGCTCATTCCTGCTGTTGGGTCAGACATACATTTGTGTTTGTTGCATTCAATGCAATACGTTCCAGCTATTAATCTTCCATAATCATTTCTCAGATAATATATATATTAAGGGGTCACAGTCTTCCCTTTAAATAGAACATATAAAGGTATCATAGGCTTCAAATTAATATCAGTTTCCTCCTTGTCTATAGTCTCATAGGTTCCCCTATGTACATTTTTAGATTAATTTTACATAACCTTAAACTAGAGATTGCTTCCTTTCCCTGGGAGCTCCAAACCAGAAAGGGTTTCCTTAAGCTCCACCCCCATAAAACTAACAGAAAAATGGCTATTATCAAGCTGTGGGCGAAACAACCTAACAAAATGAGCTGGGACTTATACAGTTCCATCACAGTCACCTTTAGGAATGCCTAGATCCTTGGAACAAATATATGGGCAACAATCAGCAAGCGTCAGTTAGGCATAAGACCCTGTAAAACTTCAACTCATGCAATTCCATAGCATTCAGCCATGGCAGTTAAAGTGGTGTCAAACTGCATTTATTGCACAGTGCAAATACACACGTGGTAGAAAAAAATGATATTTTTTATTCTTGGTTTTTCTAGTTTTATAAGGGTCCTGTACTCTTAACGCCAGATGATGGCAAAGCTGCTTTTTTGGTCTACATGTCCCATATGCTTTTCTTGCTCGGGGATTCTGTGAGATGCAATCCCAAAGGGATATTCTACAAATTCACATTCAGAGAATCAAAGAGGCCACAAGGGCCATCCAATGCAACCCCATTTTAGGTTGCTGTGAGTTCCCCCAGGCAAGAAGCAGCCAGGCTTTGAAGCTGTAAGGCTATTCAATGCTAATCAAGCTGGCCAATTGCAACATCAACAGACAAGCATTTGTTCTCCCACCCTGGATATTCCACAAATAAATAAATCTTGCTTTCCTAGTTTCCATAGGACTCACAACCTCTGCCATAGATGTGGGCAAAACGTCAGGAGAGAATGCTTCTAGAACATGGACATGCAGCCTGGAAAACTCACAGCAACCCAGTGATTCCAGTCATGAAAGACTTGAACTACACATTCAACCCCATTCTGCCAGGCAAGAACACACAATCAAAGCACCTCTGACAGATGACCAGCCAGCTTCTTTAAAAGCACCTGGAGTCATTGGCTTTCAGCGCAGTGAAGGGCACCATCAATCTAGAAATCTATGTTCAAGTTCCTGATATTCATATGACAGTTTCAGCCATGAATGGACACTTACTAGAAAGTTACTCCTGCCAAAATCTGAGGGATTTGGTCCAAGTCTCATGATTATGGTGTTATGTTGAGGACATACAAGTGCTATGGCAACTCCCAGCAATTACATGCAATTACACATTTAAAATGCCCTTCAAAATAATTCACTATGTAACATGATTTTTGTTCCTGGGTTATACATGTCATTTCCTAATTGGTCTGTCATAAAAAAATGGAAAAGGATTATTAAACTGCAGAAAATTGCAGAAAGGACAACCTGCAGCACATTTTGCTATAGTTTTTCAATAAACATCTCATTGAGTCTCAAGCAATTCAACCTAGTTTGTGGCAGCCACAAAGACAAAGTTTCTGGAGTAGTACAATTTCTTTCAAAGTAATCACCACACAATTAAACAAGAAATAACACTTTCAAACCAGGAACGTATTTTTTTCAAATTTTTTTAGATAGTGTAATGCCGTTAAAGCAATACCCCTGTATTAGAGCTTTCCAAACATTCAATGTAAGTGACACACTTTTTTGACACACATCATTTTTCAACACAGTCATACAGTTTTATTAACAAACAGGAGGTTAAATCAACCCCTTTATAAGAGTTACGCACACATACATAAATTGCAATGCCAAATGTATGGGGACACAATGTATCTCATGAAAGCTTCCATTTCTATTTTTAGAAAATACATGGTTTGTAAGATAATAACACACATTTGTAAGATTTTTGACATTTCTTGTTAAGTTCACGTCACACACCTACACACTGCAGCTGACACACTACACATAGTTTGGAAAAATCTACCCTAGACGGTTGCTTTAAAATGTTCTGTTTTAAAAGACTGCCTGAATAACAGGGTTTTGGCCTGATGCTGGAAGGAGGCTTTCTGGTTTCCCTGGGCAGGAAGTTCTAGTTTCCAAGAGCAGCCACGGAGAAGGCCCCCACTCATGTCCCCACCAGCTGAGCTTGCAATGGAGGTGGGACTGGGTGCACACAGCCATATAACCCAGAATATCAAGGCAGATTATCCACAATATAGCAGTTTATCTGAGTCCACACTGCCATATAATCCAGTTCAATGTGGATTTTATACAGCTGTTTGGAAGGGACTTGAGATGGTAGAAGGGATTTCAGAGTTTGTGCAGGTTTATACAGGGAGATACGGTCTGCCAAATAGCTTGGACCTGTGCCATACAGGGTTTTCTAGGTCATGACCAGCACTTCGAATTGTGCCCTGAACAAACTGGTTAACTACCTGGCTTCAGTTCTTTTATTTGCACGATTAAAGCTAGCACATGAACTGCATCCATTCTTGGATGTTTGAAAACCTGGATGTTTGAAAACTTTGAAATGATGAAGCCAGGTTGCTGATGGGGTTGGTGGCTACAGTATGGAATGAATGCAGTTTGAGGCCACTTGAACTGCCATGGCTCGATGTTATGAAATCCTAGAGTTTGTAGTTTGGTGAGAAGAGTAGGTTACAGGCGTTGCAAAACCACAACTTCAAGGATTTCAGAGCATTAAGTCATGGCAGTTAAAGTGATTTCAAACTGCATTCATTCAACGGTGTGTATGCATCCTAAGATGCAATTATCCTGTCTTTCTTCCACGACAGTATAGCAGGCTGCATTTAAGACGCTCCTTGGGGAAATGGCTATGGGAACTATCACGACAAGCACCACAAAATTTATCGATGCATTTCCCATAAGATAAATAAAATATTAGGATCTGTTTGAGTAGATGAAAGTTCACATATTGATTCTAGTGAACCAAGTCAGTGACTTAGGGCCCTTCCACACAGCCATATATAACCCAAAATATCTAGGCAGATAATCCACAATATCTGCTTTGAACTAGATTATCTGAGTCCACACTGCCATATAATCCAATTCAATGTGGGCTTTATACAACTGTGTGGAAAGGACCACAGACTTAACAGTGTAACTAATTGTGACTGCAGATGTTAACCAATATATACATGGAAAATGTGTTTGACTTGGAATGCATCCACACTGCAGACTTATAGCAGTTTGACTCCACTTGAACTGCAATGGCTCAAAGCTATGAATACACGGGAGTTGTAGTTTGGCGAGCACCTGGACTCTGGCAAATACGGTTAAAGATCATGTAAAACTACAACTTCCATATTCTATAGTTTTGAGCCATGACAGTTTTCTTCTTCTTTTTGATTCACTCAGTCATTTCCGACTCTTTGTGACCACATGGACCAGTCCACGCCAGAGCTCCCTGTCGGCCGTTGCTGCCCCCAGTTCCTTCAAGGTCAAGCCAGTCACTTCAAGGATACCATCCATCCATCTTGCCCTTGGTCGGCCCCTCTTCCTTTTTCCTTCCATTTTTCCCAGCATCATTGTCTTCTCCAAGCTTTCCTGTCTTCTCATGATGTGGCCAAAATACTTCAGCTTTGCCTCTAATATCCTTCCCTCCAGTGAGCAGTCGGGCATTATTTCCTGGAGGATGGACTGGTTGGATCTTCTTGGGGTCCAAGCCACTCTCAGGATTTTCCTCCAGCACCAAAGTTCAAAAGCGTCTATCTTCTTTTGCTCAGCCTTCCTTATGGTCCAGCTCTCGCATCCATAGAGTTTACGTGATGTCAAATTGCTATAATTCTGGAGTGTGGATGCATTCCAAGTCAAACACATTTTCCAGGTATATATTAGTCAATATCGGCAGTCAGAATTAATCACACTGTTCTATAATATTGAGCCATATAGCATGGATTAAAGGAGTGTCAAACTGCCTTAATTCTACAGTGTAGATGCACCTATTGTTATTGAAAATTAGACCCCAAAATTATGAATTATAAGATGTGGCTGTATTTGAAAATACAGTAGAGTCTCACTTATCCAACACTCGCTTATCCAACGTTTTGGATTATCCAATGCATTTTTGTAGTCAATGTTTTCAATATATTGTGATAATTTGGTGCTAAATTCATAAATACAGTAATTACTACATAGTATTACTGCGTATTGAACTACTTTTTCTGCCAAATTTGTTGTCTAACATGATGTTTTGGTGCTTAATTTGTAAAATCATAACCTAATTTGATGTTTAATAGGCTTTTCCTTAATGCCTCCTTATTATCCAACATATTCGCTTATCGAACATTCTGCCAGCCCGTTTATGTTGGATAAGTGAGACTCTACTGTATAACTAACCACATGGTTATCTCTGATTTCCCTACAGTAACCTTCTTATGAAATTTCCTGGAGGTCTCTCACTTTTATCTCACCCAGAGGAAATAATCATAGTCCTCACACAATGAACTGGGAAGAATGGGAGGAGGGCACACAATGAACTTTTGTCATAGCCTTTTGGGTCTATTTTGTCTGTTTTACTTAATTTGATCTGGGCTAGCCTAGGAACACTCCCTTTCCCAAGTCTCTGTATTGGACTCCTATTTAGAGACTGTAAAGGACTAAGAACGACTATGGTTCTTTCAGGTAGGGGGAATCTTTTTATCCCACCACTGCCACCAATTTGTGACGTGGCAATCACCAATTGGCAAGGAGGTGCCTCCTATTTCAGCCTTGCGTGACCACCAAAGACTCAGGGAGGAGACCTTTTTCTTCTTCTTCTTCTTCTTCTTCTTCTTCTTCTTCTTCTTCTTCTTCTTCTTCTCTTAAGATGGTAGTAACTTGGTTTAGAATATAGGCGACAGAGGCTTGGATGTTGAAAGAACAATAACAAGTTTATTCAGGCACAGACTTGGTGGTTACAAAAGAGGTATTCTTATTAACAGTTACAATGCTAGAATGAGATGAATCAAACTCTCTAAAGTATCACTTCTTTTACTTAAAGTAGTTAAAACCTATTCCTCTGCTCCTTTCTAACTGTTACTTCAGTGGATCTCTGTGAGTCCAGCTGGGATTGGTTCCCAAAGTCTGAAACTTGGATTATCCAGTGACTTCAAACCACAGTCACCCCTGTGATATACTATCACTGATTCTCTGTGCCTTTCCAGGACACAGACTACATTAAATAAGTCACCAAACTTATTTAAAACCGACTCAAAATGAACAATTGAGTCTCCTTGATTCCATCAACCTAGAATCAATCTTCCCTGTGCCTCATCAGAGCACAGACTGAACTCTTTTTAAAACATTCCCTCCTTTTTCTCCAAACGGCGGTTGGCTCCGCCCTTGTTACTATGGCAATCTGCCTCAGAATGCTGAGCTGGCTACCATCCCCCACACACTGGTAACTCTAATACTTACCCATTCCAAACATATACCTATATTTAAACATAACATCTGTAAACCAAAATTCATACTTCATTACAGAGACCTATTGATTTGACCAGCACCTTAAACACCCTATTGTTTACCAAGCCTAACACCATTGTTCACATCAGAGCCAAAGATATGGGGACCCACATTCCTTCTCGATTGCAACTCTCTCCTGAGCAGATTAATAAACAGATTGACACTTAAAATGCTCCAATGACATTTTATCAAATTTTCCGAAGGACCAACCAATGATGATGTTGGATGGAGTCCTGAGGTACTCAGGATTTGGAGTCTAGCTGAACAGTTTCTAAACCAATCAGAAGCTTGTATGGGTTTCTTGAATAGCTGTCAGAATAAAATAAAAATGCTCTGTATTTGCAATTGTGTTTGCCAGTTCTTTGGAGTGCTTTCTCCGCTGACATCCTCTCTGGCCACTGAGAATAAACTTCTGATTTTGCCTTCAATCTGTCTGTGTTTCATTCAGTCTTCTGGGAAGCTAAAACACTCCAGGCCCTGAACTCATGATTTCAGCTGAGCTGAACTCACATAACACCACAATGAAGAGACAAGCACAAAGGAAGCAACAGATAAAGGAGAGGGAGACTGAGAAAAGGATAAATATGTGATTACATCTGTTTAGGCTTGACTGATTGTATATTATATGCAATTACATGGTTACTGGGTTTAGAATTGGATTAATATATATTATATTATTATATGCAATTACATGGAAAGTTGGTTTCTGGGTTAGATTATTGCATGATTATATGTAATTACAGAACGCTGGAACTTGATTTATTTTACACCTTATGGTGAGAGTAACTATACCTTACGGGCGAAGTGTCAACATGGTGCAGTGCTTTGAGTGCTGGGCTACAACTCATCAAGAAGCCTGAGGCAGGTGAGAGTTGGAGTCAACACTGTAGAATGAATGCAGTTTGACATCAATTTAACTGCTGTGGCTCAATGGTAGTTAATCCTGGGATTTACTAGTATTCCCGTAGAGAAGGCGGAAGACCTTGTAAAACTACAACTCCCATGATTTCATAGCTATGAGCCGTGGCAGCTAAAGTGGTGTCAAACTGCATTTATTCTACACTGCAGATGCACCATAGGGCACCCTTGGATTCATTCAGATTTCAGGGGAAAGCTGATCTTCATTATCCAGACATTCTGCACCTGCAGTTTCAACCATCCATGGCTTGCAAATATTAAAATATGAAACCCAAACAGCTAAACCTTTACTTTGCCATTTTTTAAAAGGGACACCATATTATATAGAACTAGCTGTGCCCGGCCACGCTGTGGCATTGTCTGGTGGTGTCTGTATTTTATAGGCAGTGTGGAAGAGGCCTAAGTGAGGCCTAACTTTGCCATTCCCCTGGGCTGAGTGGGTTGCTAGGAGACCAAGTGGGCAGAGCTTAGCCTTCTAACTGGCAGCAATTGGATAAAAACAATTATTCCTCTCCCTCTAATTAGGACTTTATTTTTCTTTTCTTTTTGTTGTATCAACCTAAAGGCATGAATGAGGGGGTGTGCTGTCAATTTTTGAGGTTGTGCGATGTTTAGTTTTGTTGTTTTGTCGGTCACCAGGATTCCATCACTCTTTTATATATATAGATAAAATGGGACTCGAGCACCCATGGATTTTGGTATCAATTTGGGGGGGGGGATTCAAACCAAATTGCAACAAAAACTAAGGGCCCACCATATAATACATTTCTGCCATTTATTTTCCCTATTTTTCCCACTGCTTTTATTATTTTGTGCATGAGAGGAAATAAGTGTCTAATGTATACATTACCAGAATATCTTGGGAGCTGGGACACAAGTTGTAACACAAAATTCATTTATATGCCATATAAATTTTATATACATAACCTGAGGGTAATTTTATACACAATACTTGTAATAATTTATGGCATGAAGCCAAGTTTGTGTATATTGAAGCAAAGGTGCCACTGTCTCAGGCACTCATGTGGATCATTTTGGATTTTAATGCAAGGAGAGAAGAGGATATGTGTACGTGTGTATGTTTAAGTATATACATATTTTATGTATATTCATATACAGGTCATATGAGTTACAAACGTCCAACTTACATTTGACTCACAGTTAAGAACGGGGGTGTAAAAACAGAAAGTAAGAGAAATCTATTCCTCAGAAGGGAAATTCACACTTGAAAGAGTTATCATGGGGAAAGGGTTTCTCAGCTGAAGCTTTATCACTAATCCTTGTTTCCCCAATGAGCCAAATTTTCCAAAATCCAGTTTTCACAGGGACAGAGAATGAAGTGAAATCTTCTGAAGAGGAGCACAGACAACAAGTTCTTGGAGAACGGAGAAGTCCCAGCAGATTGGAGGAGCGTGAATGTGGTCCCTATCTTCAAGAAGGGAAAAAAGGATGAGCAAAACAATTACCATCCAGTCAGCCTCATGTTGATACCAGGCAAGATTCTGGAAAAGATCATGAAGGAGGTGGTCTGCAAACACTTAGAAAGGAATGCGGTCATTGCTAATAGTCAACACGGATTTACCAAAAACAAGTCATGTCCGTCTAATCTGATCTCTTGTTTTGATAGAGTTACAAGCTGGCTCAATGCAGGGAACGTCATGGATGTAGCGTTTCTGGATTTCAGGAAGGTCTTCAACAAGGTCCCCCATGACCTTCTGGCAAACAAACTAGTAAAATGTGGGCTAGACAGAACTACGGTTAGGTGGATCTGTAATTGGCTAAACGAACAAACCCAAAGGGTGCTCACCAATGCGTCGTCTTCATCTTGGAAAGAAGTCACGAGTGGAGTGCCATAAGCAGGGTTCTGTCCTGGGCTCAGTTCTGTTTAACATCTTTATTAACGACTTAGATGAAGGGTTAGAAGGCACGATCATCAAGTTTGCAGACGACACCAAATTGGGAGGGATATCTAACACTCCAGAAGACAGGAGCAGAATTTAAAATGATCTTAACAGATTAGAGAGATGGGCCAAAACCAACCAAATGAAGTTCAACAGGGACAAATGCAAGATACTCCGCTTAGGCAGAAAAAATGAAATGCAAAGATATAGAATGGGGGACACCTGGCTCGACTGCAGAACATGTGAAAAAGATCTTGGAGTCCTTGTGGACAAGTTAAACATGAGCCAACAATGTCATGCGGCAGCTTAAAAAGCCAATGGGATGTTGGCCTGCATCAATAGGGGTATAGTGTCTAGATCCAGGGAAGTCATACTACCTCTGTATCCCGCCTTGGTCAGACAACATCTGGAATCACACTGTGTCCAATTCTGAGCACAGGAATTGAAGGGAGATGTTGGCAAGCTGGAAAGTGTCCAGAAGAGGGTGACTAAAATTATCAAGGGTCTGGAGAACAAGCCCTATGAGGAGTGGCTTAAAGAGCTGGGCATGTTTAGCCTGCAGAAGAGAAGGCTGAGAGGAGACATGATGAGGGCTATGTATAAATATGTGAGAGGAAGTCATATGGAGGAGGGATCAAACTTCCTTTCTGCTGCCCTGGAGGCTAGGACTCGTAACAATGGCTTCAAACTACAGGAAAGGAGATTCCACCTGAACATCAGGAAGAACTTCCTCACTGTGAGAGCTGTTCAGCAGTGGAACTCTCTGTCCCGGAGTGTGGTGGAGGCTCCTTCTTTGGAGGCTTTTAAGCAGAGGCTGGATGGCCATCTATTGGGGGTGCTTTGAATGCGATTTTCCTGTTACCAACCCCATGATTCTATGTCATGATCCCATTTTGGCATTTGTTCACCTTTTGGTGCTGGTTATTGACCGTAATAATAAAACACTACTATACTTTATTTCCCATACCACCATACTTCGCCGCAGCAATGTGTGGCTGGGAACAGCTAGCATATATATATATATATATATATATATATATATATATATATACACATACACACACACACACACACACATATATATACACAGTAGAGTCTCACTTATCCAACATAAACGGGCTGGCAGAACGTTGGATAAGTGAATATGTTGGATAATAAGGAGGGATTAAGGAAAAGCCTATTAAACATCAAATTAGGTTAGGATTTTACAAATTAAGCACCAAAACATCATGTTATACAACAAATTTGACAGAAAAAGTAGTTCAACACGCAGTAATGCTATGTAGTAATTACTGTATTTACGAATTTAGCACCAAAATATCACGATGTATTGAAAACATTGACTACAAAAATGGGTTGGATAATCCAGAATGTTGGATAAGTGAGACTCTACTGTACCACCAATTCCTCAATATTTTATTTCCCATACCACCGTACTTCGCCACAGCAACGCGTGGCTGGGCACAGCTAGTATATATATACAGTAGAGTCTCACTTATCCAAGCCTCGCTTATCCAAGTTTCTGGATTATCCAAGCCATTTTTGTAGCTAATGTTTCCAATATATCGTGATATTTTGGTGCTACATTCGTAAATACAGTAATTACTACATAGCATTACTGCGTATTGAACTACTTTTTCTGTCAAATTTGTTGTGTAACATGATGTTTTGGTGCTTAATTTGTAAAATCATAACTTAATTTGATGTTTAATAGGCTTTTCCTTAATCCCTCCTTATTATCCAACATATTCGCTTATCCCACGTTCTGCTGGCCCGTTTATGTTGGATAAGTGAGACTCTACTGTATATATATATATATATATATATATATATATATATATATATATATAAAAGAGTAATGGTATCACGGCAGCGGACAAAACAACAAAACTAAACACCCCACAACCTCGAAAATTGACAGCACAACCCCTCATCCATGCCTCTAGGTTGATACAACAAAAAGAAAAGAAAAATAAAGTCCCAATTAGAGGGAGAGGAATAATTGTTTTTAGCCAATTGCTGCCAGTTAGAAGGCTAAGCTCTGCTCACTTGGTCTCCTAGCAACCCACTCAGCCCAGGGGACCCTTTACCTTAACTACCACCAATTCCTCAATACTTTATTTCCCATACCACCATACTTCGCCACAGCAACGCATGGCCGGGCACAGCTAGTATATATATATATTCATGTGTACATATTGATATTTATGTAGATATGAATATATGCATTTGCATATGCATATATGAGTGTGTGTGTGTGTGAATATATTTGTCTTTGTGCGAGTGCATGCCTATGTATAGGCATAGGAAGATGAATATATATATGTGTGTATAACGGGGGAAAAGAATGAATGAAAAACATTTCAAGAGGGATGGATAGATGAAAAGCAAGCAAGAGGATTGAGGAGGAAGAAGAAGGAGTGCCAAGACAAATAGAAAGCAGGAAGAAGGAAGGAGAAAGAGGAGGACGCAAGTCGAGAGAGAGTGGCCACTTTGGGGGCATGTGAGCCCGGGGAGGGGGGAAGAAGAGGGGAGAAAGAGGAAGAGGAGGAGGGGCGGAAAGGTCCGCTGCCATTGGCGGCTGGGGCTGCCCATCAGCTGCCCCCTACTTCCTGCCCCCCTCCCTCTTTCCCTCTCCCTCCCAGCGCGCCGGCAGGAGAAGAAGAAGAAGCAGCAGAGCCAGAGCATCTCTCCCTTCTCTTGCTTCTCCTTCCACCCAGCCTTTCCCCTCCCTCCTCCCTCTGAATCCATTTATCCCTCCTTTGCAGCGCATCTTGCAAAGCAGCCGCTGCAATTGCATCTCCTCCTCCTCCATCGCTGCCTCGTTTTCTCCCCCACTTTCCCCCTTGCAAAGGCTAGCATGGCCTGGGCCTGGAGGCGAGGGGGGTAGGTGCAGGAGCCCCCTCCCAGGAAGGGGAAGCAGGTAAGAATTGGCTTTTGCTGCAAAAAAGGAAGGGTGGGAGCCATCCTTTGCATCCCCTTTGGAGGGAAGACTCTCTAGGCCCATTGCATACTGCCATTTGTGGGGTTGCTTTGCATATTATTATTATTTTTGGTGGGGGGGGGATCTGAATCATGGGGTGGGTGGGATGTGTTATTTACCATGTCTAGGGATGGGAGGTATCCTTTGCATGGGATGGGAAGGTATAATTTGTGGGTTGCTTTGAGTTTTCCTGGCTCCATGGCCATGATCCAGAAGCATTCTCTCCTGACGTTTCGCCCACATCTATGGCAGGCATCCTCAGAGGTTGTGAGGTATATAGGAAACTAAGCAAGGGATGTTTGGTTTATATATCTGTGTATAATTTGCATTATGGGAGGATTGGAAGTGTCATTCAATGGTTCTCAACCTGGGAGTCCCCATATGTTTTTGGCCTACAACTCCCAGAAATCTCAGCTGTTGGGATCTCAACCTAGGGTCCCCAGATGTTTTTGGCCTACAACTCCCAGAAATCCCAGCTTTTAGATTCTCAAGCTGGGAGTACCCAGATGTGGTTCTCAACCTAGGGTTCCCATATGTTTTTGGCCTAAAATTCCCAGAAATCCCAGCTATTAGATTCTCAACCTGGGGGTCTCCAGATGTGGTTCTCAACCTAGGGTTCCCATATGTTTTTGGCCCACAACTCCCAGAAATCCCAGCTTTTAGATTCTCAACCTGGGGGTCCCCAGATGTGGTTCTCAACCTAGGGTTCCTATATGTTTTTGGCCTACAACTCCCAGAAATCCCAGCTGTTGGGTTCTCAACCTGGGAGTCCCCAGATGTGGTTCTCATCCTAGGGTTCCCATATGTTTTTGGCCTTCAACTCCCAGAAATCCCAGCTATTAGGTTCTCAACCTGGGGGTCCCCAGATGTGGTTCTCAACCTAGGGTCCCCATATGTTTTTGACCTACAACTCCCAGAAATCCCAGCTTTTAGATTCTCAAGCTGGGAGTCCCCAGATGTGGTTCTCAACCTAGGGTTCCCATATGTTTTTGGCCTACAACTCCCAGAAATCCCAGCTATTAGGTTCTCAACCTGGGGGTCCCCAGATGTGGTTCTCAACCTAGGGTTCCCATATGTTTTTGGCCTACAACTCCCAGAGATCCCAGCTATTAGGTTCTCAACCTGGGGGTCCCCAGATGTGGTTCTCAACCTAGGGTTCGCATATGTTTTTGGCCTACAACTCCCAGAAATCCCAGCTATTAGGTTCTCAACCTGGGAGTCCCCAGATGTGGTTCTCAACCTAGGGTTCCCATATGTTTTTGGCCTAAAAATTCCAGAAATCCCAGCTATTAGGTTCTCAACCTGGGGGTCCCCAGATGTGGTTCTCAACCTAGGGTTCCCATATGTTTTTGGCCTACAACTCCCAGAAATCCAAGCTGTTGGGTTCTCAACCTGGAGGTCCCCAGATGTTTTTGGCCTTCAACCCCCAGAAATCCTAACAGCTGGGATTTCTGAGAGTTGTAAGCCAAAAGCATCTGGGAACCCTAGGTTGAGAACCACTGTGTTAGGGGGAGAGATACAATTTGCATTCGTTCCTCTGAAGGGGAGATGTGGGTCTAGGCCAGGCATGGGCCGACTTGGGCCCTCCGAGTGTTTTGGTCTTAGTGATTAATGATTTATAGTTATGCCGATGGTTTGTATCATTTTTAATGATTTAATTTATGGATATACAGTAGAGTCTCACTTATCCAAGCTAAACGGGCCGGCAGAAGCTTGGATAAGCGAATATCTTGGATAACAAGGAGGGATTAAGAAAAAGCCTATTAAACATCAAATTAGGTTATGATTTTACAAATTAAGCACCAAAACTTCATGTTATACAACAAATTTGACAGAAAAAGTAGTTCAATATGCAGTAATGTTATGTTGTAATTACTGTATTTACAAATTTAGCACCAAAATATCACGATATATTGAAAACATTGACTACAAAAATGGCTTGGATTATCCAGAGGCTTGGATAAGCGAGGCTTGGATTAGTGAGACTCTACTGTATGTGATTTCTTTCAGACTTGTAATGTTCTTTTATATCAGTGGTTCCCAACGAGCCTACGAGCTGTTAGGAATTGTGGGAGTTGGAGTCCAAAACACCTGGAGGGCCTAAATTGGCCCATGCCAGATCTAGGCCTTTAGGGTGGGAGGTATCACTTGTATCATAGGAGACAGAGAATAGCTTTGCATTGGGGAGATACAGGTTGCTTAAAGTGATGGGAAGAAAGTGTCATTTGCATTTGGGGAGTGGGGAAGGAGAGGGTGCAGTTTGAATTATGGGGTGCATCATTTGCATTGGGGGAGAAAATTGCTTGTGATGAGGGGTATAATTTTATAGGGAAAGGAGAGGGAAGCAATGGGAGTTGAGCCTCCAACCCACATGTGTCAAACTCAAGGCCTATAGACCGAATGTGGCCCTCCGTCTCATATGTGGCACCCACAGAAGCTGGACTACAACTCCTGTCTTCCTCATCATTAGACATCACAACTTGTTGTGATACAGTAACACCTGGAAGTATTGTTGATGGCCCTCCATATCATTATATGTAGCCACCCAGAAGCTGGACTACAACTCCTGTCTTCCTCATCATTCGACATCACAACTAGAGCTGATGGGAGTTGTGATACAGTAGTGTTGTCGTGGTGTTGTCGAAGGCTTTCATGGCCAGGATCACAGGGTTGTTGTGTTTTTTTCCGGGTTGTATGGCCATGTTCCAGAAGTATTCTCTACTGACGTTTCACCCACATCTATGGCAGGCATCCTTAGAGGTTGTGAGGTATGGAGAAACTAAGCATGGAAGGTTTATATATCTGTGGAAGTTCCTGGGCTGGGGGAAAGAAGGCTTTCATGGCCATAATCACTGGGTTGTTGTGCATTTTCTGGGCTGTATGGCCATGTTTCTGGAACATGGCAGTCCTTCTGGAACATGGCCACAGAGCCCGTAAAATGCACAACAACCCAACACCTGGAAGATTTGTTCTGTTTAGTCAGGAGGATTGGGGTTTGGATGTAGATACAAAGTTTATGGGGATGAGAAAACAGGGTCTTCTCAGTGTGGCCCTAGGCTGTGGAACTCCCTCTCCAGTGACATCAAAACACTCTCCTGAAGCTTCAGGAAGAATCTTAAGACCTGGCTATTTAAGCAAGCCTTTGGGGATTAATGTGATCCAATATGATGATAGTGACTAGATCCAGGGAAGTCATGCTCCCGCTCTATTCTGCCTTGGTCAGACCACACCTGGAATCACACTGTATCCAGTTCTGGGCACTGCAATTGAAGGGAGATGTTGACAAGCTGGAAAGTGTCCAGAGGAGGGCAACTAAAATGATCAAGGGTCTGGAGAACAAGCCTTATGAGGAGCGGCTTAAAGAACTGGGCATGTTTAGCCTGCAGAAGAGAAGGCTGAGAGGAGACATGATGAGGGCCATGTATAAATATGTGATGGGAAATAACAACAACAACAATTTAATGAATTTTCTTAGGCATAGAACAGGGGTCCCCAAACTAAGGCCCGGGGGCCGGATGCGGCCCATTGAAGCCATTTATCCGGCCCCCCATGGCACAAGGGCAGAAGGGGGTTGGGCTAAATGACCTAAGGGGTCTCTTCTTCTCTTACAACCCTTTTATTATTATTATTTTATTTTATTATGACATAATAGGGTTGTAAGAGAAGAAGAGACCCCTTAGGTCATTTAGCCCAACCCCCTTCTTACATTATTATTATTATTATTATTATTATTATTATTATTATTATTATTTAATTATGACACAGCAAACAAGACAGATATGCTGGATTTCGTGTCACAAAATCGCAAGTCGAACACTTCCCAAGTGTCTAGGACTGTGTGATGTATTATTATTATTATTATTATTATTATTATTATTATTATTATTATTATTATTATTTAATTATGACACAGCAAACAAGACAGATATGCTGGATTTCGTGTCACAAAATCGCAAGTCGAACACTTCCCAAGTGTCTAGGACTGTGTGATATATTTTCGGATGATGCATGCAGATCCCAGTAGGGTGGCCTTTTGCAGTTGGCAGATCGTAATTTTGTCAATTATTATTATTATTTGAAACGCAACAAGGTGAGTTCACATCAGACATTCTGCTGGCTCTTGTATTGGATCACACATGTGTCTAGGACTGTGTAATGTATCGGTGAATAATGCGGGCAGATCCAAGTAAGGTGGCCTTCTGCAGCTGACAGATGGTAATTTTGTCAGTGTCGATTGTGTTTAAGTGCAGGCCAAGGTCTTTAGGCACTGCAGCTAGTGTGCTGATCACCACTGGGACCACCTTGATTGGCTTGTGCCAGAGTCTTTGCAGTTCGATCTTTAAATCCTCATATTGTGTCAGCTTTTCCAATTGTTTCTCCTCAATCCTGCTGTCCCCTGGGATTGCAACATCGACAATCCATACTTTGTCTTTTAATTGAGTATTATTATTATTATTAACATTGAGGCTGGGTGGCCATCTGTCAGGGGTGTTTTTCTTGTGCTTTCGGTGCACAAAGGCAGGAGGAGATTGGACTCAATGTCCCTAAGGGTCTCTTCCAAACCTCTTTTTATTGTTGTTGTTGTTGTTGTTGTTGTTGTTGTTATTATTATTATTATTATTGCTCGGCCCACTATAGTCCGGCCCTCCAACGGTCCGAAGGATCATTAACTGGCCCCCTGTTTAAAAAGTTTGGGGACCCCTGGCATAGAAGATTCAGAGCTGGGTTTACCAGTTCCTTCATCTCAAGTATAGCCTTGATGGTCTCTCATCCAAATACAGAAGAGTCTCACTTATCCAACATAAATGGGACGGCAGAATGTTAGATAAGCGAAAATGTTGGATAATAAGGAGGGATGAAGGAAAAGCCTATTAAATGTCAAATTACGTTATAATTTTACAAATTAAGCACCAAAGTCATCATTTTTTACAACTAATTGACAGAAAAATCAGTTCAATACTTGGTAACGTTACGTAATTACTGTATTTATAAATTTAGCACCAAAACATCACGATGTATTGAAAACATTGACCAAAAAAATTGGCTACTTACAAACTGACTACAAATAAAGATAGAATTGCATAAAATGAACTTACAGTAGCAACAGTGTTGGAAATTAAATACATAAAAAGTTCAATCCTTGCTGCCTAGACAAACAGCTGTGGATCCAGGCAGGAGGCAAACTGCGTTGGATAATCCAGAACATTGGATAAGTGAATGTTGGATAAGTGAGAATCTACTGTAGATGTAAACAACAAGGATAGATGTATGAGGAACTGTAATTTGGAGGGAAAGGGAGAAAAGTTGTAGGAAATTAATGAGTTTGGTGATGGAAACATCTGGAGAGAAATGCTATGCATATATTAATTTATGGTGATCCCATGAATTTCATAGGATTTTCGTAAGTCAGTAATACTTAAGAGGTGATTTTGCCAGTTCCTTCGTCCGAAATATAGGTTACAGTATTGCTATTCTTTGATGGCTTCCCATCTAAGTAATAAGCTGACTATGCTTAGCTTCCAAGATCTAATGGGATCTGGTACCTTTGGGGCATGTAGGTGGACAAATATGACTTCTGACTATTTTTCTGAGGCTCCTTCTCCTCTTATCAGTGAAATTGTTCATACTTTATAAAATAAAACTCGAGCTGTGTTATCCAAGGCTTTCATGGCTAGAATCACTATGAGTTTTCTGGGCTGTATGGCCATGTTCCAGAAGCATTCTCTCCTGACGTTTCACCCACATCTGTGGCAGGCATCCTCAGAGGTGGTGAGGTCTGTTGGAAACTAGGCAAATGAGGTTTATATATCTGTGGGAGAAAGAACTCTTGCCTGTTGGAGGCAAGTGTGAATGTTGCCATTGGCCAGTTTGATTAGCATTGAATAGCCTTGTAGCTTCAAGTCCTGGCTGATTTCTGCCTGGGTGAATCCTTTGTTGGGAGGTGCTAACCTGGCCCTGTTTGTTTCATGCCTTTAATTCCCTTGTTTTCTGAGTGTTGTTCTTTATTTACTGTCCCTATTTTTAAATTTTTAAATACTTGTAGCCAGATTGTGTTCATTTTCATGGTTTCCTCCTTTCTGTTGAAATGGTCTACATGCTTGTGGTTTCAGTGGCTTCTCTGTGTAGTCTGACATGGCGGTTGTGAGAGTTGTCCAGCATTTCTGTGTTCTCCAATAATATGCTGTGTTCAGGTTGGTTCATCAGGTGCTTTACTATGGCTGACTTCTCTGGTTGAGTTAGGCTGCAGTGCCTTTCATGTTCCTTGATGTGTTTGGTGGTTCCTATGGAGACTTGTCCAAGCTGTTTGTCAAAAATCATCTTATCACCTTAATTCTTTCTCAAAAAGTCAATTAAGGGTTTACAAACTTACAAACAAATTAACAATGGCTTTTCCAATTTGATATTCCTTTCTGAGCATCTAATGTTCTTCCTGTTATAATCAAATATTAAAGTATTCTTTCAACATTAGTAACCATTAACTTCTAATGCAGTTACTCTAATTTAAGTTAGACAAAACTTCTGGCTAATACATATTGCCTTTTATATAATAATCTATTTATCCCCTTGCCTTCTTTCTTTTTAAGCCATCCATTTCCTTTCCCCATTCTCAAGGAAAATACATTTAGTCCAGCACGAATGTTGAGGGCTGGCAGTAGCTACTTTGGGAATGAATTCTTGGGGAGTAAGGACTTAGGAGCAGCCTTGGCAGCATATGTTTGAGATCTATATATATAAAAGGGTAATGGAATCACGGCACCGGACAAAACAACTAAACTAAACGCCCCACAACCTCGAAAATTTACAGCACAACCTCTCATCCACGCCTCTATGTTCATACAACAAAAAGAAAAGAAAAATTAAGTCCTAGCCACAGCAACGCGTGGCTGGGCACAGCTAGTATTTTATAAAATAGTATCTCAGTTACCTGGTGATGCTTGGGTTAGGGATCTGTAATGATAAATGTTAGAAATATTCTTGGTTTGGCTTTGGATTTTGTGAATGGTCCCATTAGAAAATGCATAAGGATGTACGTAAACTGTGTGTGCCAAGTTTGGTCCAGATCCATTATTAGTGGGGTTTATAATGCTCTTTGATTACACTATGTAACATGATTTTTATTCCTTGGTTATAAATGTTATTTCTTAATTGGTTCTATCATAAAAACATGGAAAAGGGTTATTAAACTGCAAAAACTTTTTTTTCGCAAGATGTCCTGCAGCACATTTTGCTATCGTTTTTCAATGAATATCTCATAGTGTCTCAACCAGTTCAACATAGTTTGTGGCAGCCACAAAAACAAAGTTTCTGGAGTATAACGACAACTTTCAAAGTAAGAACCACACAATTAAACAGGAAATAACACTTTCAAACTAGGAACAGATTTTTTTTTCAAATTTTGTTACACAGTGTTATGGAAAACCTTTACCTTTAGTGTTATGGATGAATTATATCCTGCATCATCCTGTCATTGCCCTTCAAACGAAACAAGTAAAGTTGGTCATGATGGGTATATGTGCCACGTTTGGTCAAGATCCATCACTGGTGAGGTTCACAGTGCTCTCTGGATGTCAGTGGACTTTTGACACTCATCATTCTCTATCATTGCCCTCCTGCATCACCCCCAGAATATTTAAAGTTGGTCATGATGGGTATGTATGCCAGTTCAGTCCAGATGTGTTATTGGTGGGAGTCAGTGCTTTGTGGAAGTGTGTGGACTGCAATTCCCATCACCTTGGGTCTATTACCCCCAAACCCCATCATTATTTTTCTGTTTGTCATGGTGGTGGGAGGTCTGTGTGCCAAATTTGCTTCAGATGTGTTACTGGTTGGAGTCACAGTGGTCTTGGATATGGGGGACTATAACTACCATCATCCCAGCTTGGTGCTCCTAAAATCCCTTTAGTACATTAAGTTGGTCTTTTGGGTGGGGTGGGGGGTGGGGGTCTATGCTTGTGGATCAATCCTCCTCAAATCCCGCCAGTATTCAAATTTATCCATATTGGATATGTGTGCCAGATCCACTGTGTTTACAGTGCTCTCTGAGTATAGGTGAACCACATCTCCCAATATTCAAGGTGAAATCACCCCAAACTGCACCAGTATTCAAAGTTGGTAATGTTGGGTCTGTGCCAAGTTTGGCCCATATTCATCATTGAGTGTAGGTGAACTACAATTCCCAGAATTCAAGATCAAATCCTCCCAAACCCCACCAGTATTCAAAGTTTGCCATGTTGGGTATGTGTGCCAAGTTTGGCGCATCAGCGGGGATCAGAGTGGTCTCTGGATGCTGGTGAACTATAACTCCCAGAATCCATGCTCCCCAGACCCCAGCAGAAATTAAAGTGGGTCATGGGGAGAGGGTCTGTGTGCCAAGTTTGGTCCAGATCCGTTGTTGTCGGGAGTTATAGTGCTCTCTGAAAGTGGCAAACATACAAACTTTGAATTTTATTATATACAAGTATAGGTACCTGGTGATTCCTGGGTTAAGGATTATGTAAGGATAAATATTAGGAGCCTCGGTGGCAAAGTGTGTTAAAGCACTGAGCTGCTGAACTTGCAGACCGAAAAGTCCCAGGTTCAAATCCCGGGAGCGGATTGAGTGCCCGCTGTTAGCTCCAGCTACTGCCAACCTAGCAGTTCGAAAACATGCAAATGTGAGTAGATCAATAGGTACCGCTCCAGCGGGAAGGTAACGGCGCTCCCTGCAGTCATGCCGGCCACATGACCTTGGAGGTGTCTACGGACAACGCCGGCTCTTCGGCTTAGAAATGGAGATGAGCACCAACCCCCAGAGTCAGACATGACTGGACTTAACATCAGGGGAAACCTTTACCTTTACCTTAAGGATAAACATTAGAAATATTCATTGTTTGGTTTTGGGTGCTATAAATCGCCCCACAGCAAAATGCATACGGATAGATGTGGGTGGACTACAATGCCCATCATCCCAAGTCAATTCCTCCCAAACCTCACTGTAAAGTTGATCTCAATGGGTATGTGTTTAGATCAATCATCAATGGGGTTCACAATGCACTTTGCCTGGGAGTGAACTATAACTCCCATTGTCCCCTGTCTTTGCCCCCAAACCCCTTCATGTTGTTCTTGATACGTCTGTATGCCAAGTTTGGACTAGATTCATTATTAGCGGGAGTCACAGTGCTCTCTGGAACTGGGAGCCATCTTCAACAATACATATACAGTAGAGTCTCACTTATCCAACACTCGCTTATCCAACATTCTGGATTATCCAACGCATTTTTGTAGTCAATGTTTTCAATATATCGTGATATTTTGGTGCTAAATTCATAAATACAGTAATTACTACTTAGCATTACTGCGTATTGAACTACTTTTTCTATCAATTTTGTTGTTAAACATGATGTTTTGGTGCTTAATTTGTAAAATCATAACCTAATTTGATGTGTAATAGGCTTTTCCTTAATCTCTCCTTATTATCCAACATATTCACTTGTCCAATGTTCTGCCGGCCCGTTTATGTTGGATAAGTGAGACTCTACTGTAGTACATACTGTACTTACATACATATTTTCACTTTTAGATAGAGACAATTTTTAAAAAAGAACATATGATTACAAAGGAAAGAAAGGGAAACTAAAAGGGAAAGTAGAATGTAAACATAAGCTAGGCACACATACTAATCTACAATGTCCCTGTTTCCAAAGACATTTTATCGGGTTGCTGTGTGTTTTCCGGGCTGTATGGCCATGTTCCAGAAGCATTCTCTCCTGACATTTCACTCACATCTATGGCAGGCATCCTCAGAGGTTGTGAAGTATAATACCTCACAACCTCTGAGGATGCCTGCCATAGATGTGGGTGAAACATCAGGAGAGAATGCTTCTGGAACATGGCCATACAGCCCGGAAAACACACAACAACCCTGTGATTCCGGCCATGAAAGCCTTCGACAACACACATTTTATTGACATTGGCACATAAAGTGTGCCTGAGACAAGTCAGGTGGTGATGGTTTATGAGAGTTTGCATTGGGCTTAGCTGGAATTGAGCTGGAAACGGAAGCTTTGGCTGTTTAATTTTATAGGTGAGGCTAGACTGAGCAATAAAGTGGGAAGAGTTTTAAGTTTGTTCATTCTTGCAAAGGCCCTTGTTAATCCCATTTTGCAGATGATAAAACCAAGGCCAAGATGTTACAGATAGCTTCCTGGAATTCTGCATTTCTCTTGATGATGTTGGGCAGCAACTCCCAGCAGCACAAGCCAGCATTGATAGCAGGCTCATGGGTGTTGCAGTCCAACAATGTCTGGAGGGCCATACAGTTCCTGCCCCTGTTTTCAGTGAACGATTTGGAAGGCGATAGAGTGGAACTTTTGCGGCTTTGACTTTTGCAGCTTTGATTATTCACTGATCTGATTAAAATGTTATCTCTGGTAATCACTAGGTCCTCCAGTATGTCTCTGGCCCCTTCCACACTGCCAGTTAAACTCCATATTATCTCCTCTGAACTGGGTTATCTGGCAGCATAGACTCATATAATCCAGTTCAAAGGAGATCATGTGGCTTATCTACTTTGATAATCTGGATTATATAGCAATGCAGAAGGAGCCTCAGCGATCAACTTCAGTGCCGTAATGAAAGTTCTATGAATGTAGTGTGCAATTTAAAGCTTAGAAATTTTTCAGTTCTAGAGTTTTCAATTGAGTACAGATTGAAGATCCCTTATCCGAAATAATTTTGAATTTTTTCAGATTTTAAAATACAGTAGAGTCTTACTTATCCAATATAAATGGGCTGGCAGAACGTTGGATAAGTGAAAATGTTGGATAAGAAGGAGGGATTAAGGAAAAGCCTATTAAAAGTCAAATTATGTTATGATTTTATAAATTAAGCTCAAAAATATAATGTTTTACAACAGAAAAAGCAGTTCAGTACATGATAATGTTATGTAATAATTACTGTATTTATGAATTTAGCACCAAAACTTAGCAATGTATTGAAAATTTGTCTACAAAAACATTGACTACTAAAAGGCAGACAGCGTTGGATAATACAGAACGTTGAATAAGCAAAGGTTGGATAAGCGAGAGACTACTGTAGCTGTATTTGCATATTGGTATTCATTTGGAGACAGGACACAGTCTAAACAAAGAATTAATTTATGGCTTGCTTTGAGATTTCCGGGCTGTATGGTCATGTTCCAGAAGCACTGTCTCCTGATGTTTCATCCACATCTATGGCAGGCATCCTCAGGTTGTGAGGTCTGTTGGAAACTAGGCCAGTGGGGTTTATATACCTGTGGAATGTCCAGGGTGGGAGAAAGAACTCTTATCTGTTTGAAGCAAGTGTGAATGGCCAGCTTGATTAGCATTGAATAGCCTTGCTGCTTCAAAGCCTGGCTGCTTTCTGCCTGGGGGGATCCTTTGTTGGGATGTGTTAGCTGGCCCTGATTGTTTCCTCTCTGGAATTTCCTTGTTTTCTGAGTGTTGTTCTTTATTTACTGTCCTGATTTTAGAGTTTTTTAAAAAAATACTGCTGGCCAGATTTTGTTTATTTTCATGGTTTCCTCCTTTCTGTTGAAATTGTCCTCATGCTTGTGGATTTCAATGGCTTCTTTGTGTAGCCAGACATGGTGGTTGTTAGAGTGGTCCAGCTTTATGTGTTCTCAGATTATATGCTGTGTCCAAGTTGGTTCATCAAGTGTTCTGCTGTGGCTGACTTCTCTGTTTGAATTAGTTTGCAGTGCCGTTCATGTTCCTTGATTCATGTTTGGGCAATGCTGTGTTTGGTGGTCTCTATGTAGACTTGTCCACAGCTGCATGGTATACGGTAGACTCCTACAGAGGTGAGAGGATCCCTCTTGTCTTTTGCTGAACATAGCATTTGTTCGATTTATTAGTGGTGCAGTAGATAGTTTGTAGGTTGTGTTTCTTCATCAGCTTCCCTATGTGGTTTGAGTCGATCTTTGTCTTGACTCTTGTGGCTTATTCTTGGTCTCACAGCTCTTCTGATGTCTGTGGTGGAGTGTCCATTGGCCTGTAGAGTCCAGGTTAGGTGGTTCAGTTCACCTTGGAGGAGGTGGGCTTCGCAGATTCCTTTTGCACGGTCTGCAAAACATTAATTTATGTTTCGTATACAGGGTGTCCATAAAATTTCCTTACCATTTAAAAAAATTCTCTTGAGGAGTAGCCATTTTAGGAGGTCATTTCATTTAACAGTACCTCTTTCATCAACAGGGTACCTGAAATACACAAATGCATTATGACAAGAAACTTTGACAACCACTGAGTACATCGAACAAATCTGTTTAAGATATCTCATCAATTGCCTTTGTAATATTTTTAATGTAAAGAAACTTTATGGACACCCTGTATATCCCATACACTTAGCCAGAAGGTAATTGTAAACACTGTTTTAAATAATTTTGCATGTGTATAAAGTCTGCTTATGTTGCAGCATTAGAAAGCAAAGGCCTCACTATCTCTGATTCATGTTTGGATCAGATCATGGTAGCACTGCAACTGGATCAGGCCAGAGGTTTTAATCTGGCTCTGTGTTGTGTTCCTAAAACGATCAACTGGATGCCTCCGGGAAGTCCAAAAATAGATCTAGGACACAATAGCATCCTCCCTTGTGTATTTCCCAACAACTGGGATTCAGAGAGGTATGCTGCTCATGTTACCGGAGGTGGGCACTGACAGCCTTATCCTCTTTAAATGTGTCTAATCCCCTTTTAAAGCTGTCCAACTTGGCAGCTTCCCCTGCGCCCTGTGGAAGCAAATCCCACGGCTCAGTTGCGTATCGAGGGAAAAGCATCTTCCTTTTATCTCTGCAACCATTCAGCTTCAGCCAATGAACTTCACGTTTCTAGTAATGTGAGGCGCAGAGAAAAATAATTCCTTTATTCACACAGAGTGAGAACCAGTGTGAAGTTGTGCTTTGAGTCCTGGACTAGAAATTGCAAAAACCACAGTTTGAATCCCTGCTTGGCCATGGAAACCCACTAAGTGATCTTGGGCTAGTGACACTGTCTCAGCCTCAGAGGAAGGCAGTTGCAAACTCCTCTGAACAAGAAAATCTGGTCAAGAAAATCCCATGATTAGCTTTGGGATTGAAAACGGCTTGATGACACATAACAACAAACAACAGTAATTACGCCTATGTGATGTGTGTGGTTTAAATATCCCAGAGTCACCAGATTCCCATCTGATCTAAGCAGAATCAGATCTGATTACTACTTGGATGGGAGACCACCAAGGAATACCAGGTACTGTAGGCTGTATTTCAGAGGAAGGTATTAGCAAAGTCATCTTTGAGTATTCCTTGCCTGGGAAAACATTAGGAAATTCATGGAGATGCTATACATCAGTGGTTCTCAACCTGTGGGTCCCCAGATGTTTTGGTCTTCAACTCCCAGAAATCCTAACACCTGATAAACTGGCTGGGATTTCTGGGAGTTGTAGGACAAAAAACCTGGGGACACACAGGTTGAGAACCACTGCTATACATTGATAGGATGCTTCTTAAGCATAGTCCTCCAGGTGTTTTGGACTTCAGGTCCCAGAAACTTGGCCAATGGTCAGGGATTCTGGGAGCTGAAGTCCAAAAGCATAGAAGACCAGAGTTTGGAAAACACAAGACTCCCTGAAAACAAATATTTAAACTTTTTAAAACATCTTTTCCATTTTTGTTTATAAGTTTAGTAATATTTTTAAATAGCTGAAACTTTCCAGATATTGTAACCTTTGATCTTTGAGGTTTTGCTTCAGGCTCTGAAAAAGTTAGGATAGATCAAGTGGTCCGTCAGTCTTTATTATTATATTCAATGACTAGCATTAAGGTTGTGCAGATGAATACTGGAAAGGGTTGAAATTGTGGAAAAACTCTTTAGTGCTTAGGGTTGGACTGGACTTTGGAGATGTGGGTTAAAAGGATCAGCTTTGCAAGGTTTGACTTTTTGTGGATTACGCATGGATTTGATAAAATGTTATCTCTGGGTCCTCTGGTGCGACACCATGGTCAATGTTCTTCAGTGGAAGTTGACCATAAAGCCATGCTGGAGAACTTAGAAATTCTTAGATAAGTGTTCTGTCTATTAAATAAATAGCATTTTTAAAAATTCACCAACTGAACTGTTATTATGATGAGAAACTGGGAAAAGGCTGGAGCTAGTTTGAGAAGTTGGAAAGGCAAGATGGAAATAAAAACTGGTAAATGTATTTTTTGAAAGAAACTTTCAGAGTAGGCTAGTAGACTCTGGGATTTGCCTCCAACCCTAACACGAATCGGAAAAACAATTATCAATGTAAAATTTAAGAAGGACCCACAGAGCCCAACCCCAATTTTACCCCCCCCCCCCCATTTTATTGACATATATTGCTCAGGCAATATATGTCAAGGAGTGGATGCTGTAAAAATAAGGAAGGCACATGAAAAATAATTAGCACCCACAAAATGTAGTGCAGTTCATTATGGTTAAATGCAGGCTTGTATGTAAACAGCAGCCTGCTCACCTTAGGTAACAAGATGTAGCAAGCTGATGAGCAAATGACCCAGTGGAAGAGAAATAAACACCCCCATCCTTTCTATGTACATGGCACATTTAGGGCGACTCTTGGATCTGTAGTACAAAAAGTTTGATGTCAACTCTGGGCCCCAATCAACTTCTTGTTAACAGTAGCCTTGCAGTATAGGAATTGTAACCATCCCTGGAAGATTCAGTTTGTATCAGAGCAAACCCACTTGAGTCCCCTTTGGGGTGAGAAGGGTGGGGTATAAATACAGTAAATAAATAAGTACCCATGAAACCCTGATTTTAAGAGTCACAAGGCCATACCAAAATGATGTATGTTATGCTAACAATATGAACATTGTTATATTCAAAGACATATTGTTAAACTCCCACAATTAATAATATGAGTATTGTTGTACTGAAAGACCTATCTGTCAGTCTGCAATATTATTCTGTAAAGGGATACATTTAAGATACATCTTCATTGTAGAATTAATGCGATTTGACACTAACTACCATGACCCGATGCTATGAAATCAGGGGAATTGTAGTTTTCAAGATCTTTAGCCTTCCCTGTCAAAATATGCTGGTGCTTCATCAAAGTGCAATACCCGTGATTCCATAGAATTGAACCATGGCAATTTCTTCTTTTTTTTCTTTTTTTCCCATTATTTGAAATGTATTTGTTGTACAATGCTTTTGACATGAAATAAATAAAACCATGGCAATTAAAGTGGTCTCAAATCGCATGAATTCTGCAGTGTAGATGATCCAATATTTATATATCAACAAAACAATACTCTGACAAATAGAGCATAACAAGCCAAATAACCAGGGAAGAACTGAACTAATTGTGCAAGATGAACTCCCTAAATAGGATTCAGTGCTAAATGCATATAGACTATTGACTTTTTAACAAAGGCTAAAAAAGAAAGCTGTGGAAGAAGACGCAAATATGACTTTTATGGCCATAGGAACCGAGATGGTTCATGATGGGCCAAGCACAAGGCTGAAAGTCACAGGTTTCCTGGCACTTTGTAGATGCACATTTTTCCAGACGAACATCCTAAAATCAGGCATGTGTAAACTTTGGCCCTCCAGGTGTTTTGGACTTCAACTCCCACAGTTCCTAACAGCCTGTAAACTGGCTGAGATTTCTTGGAGTTGAAGTCCAAAACACCTGCAGGGCCGAAGTTTGCTCATGTTTGTTCTTGATCAAAGCAAAACAAAGCACTGCCCAAGGAGTTAGAAAGGGCTGAAAATTATTTTTTCTTGACAGCTTTTTTCTCTGTGCCTTGCAAATAAAAATGGTCTCTTCCACCCCACTGGAGCTAGATAAATATTTTTGCAAGCTGGTAACTTGTGTGTTCATTTACAAGGCTGTCATTATATACGTATGCGTTTATTTCAAAATATATGGCTTCTACAAAAAAAATTATGTTGTTGCTTGAACTTACTATAGTTAAGAAGTTTATCTTTCAGCATGTTGGCTGTTTGTGTAGGCTTCTATAACTATTTAGATATACAGTTGTTGTGTGCCTTCAAGACGTTTCCAAACGATGGTAGGGTTTTCTTGGCAAGATTTGTTCAGTGGTTGTTTGCCATTGCCTTCCTCTGAGACCGAGCAGAGTGTGACATGCAGTGGGTTTCTTTAGTCCAGCGAGAATTTGTACCTTAGTCTCCAAAGTCATAGTCCAGGGCTTGAACTACTACACCACACTGGCTCACTGATTTACATTTTGCTTTTCCCTCTTGGAAACACATTTATGGCTCTTCTCCTTCAGACAGAATACCAACAACAAAAGCTATCTGATACAGATTTTTGTGTGCGTCAGGAGCAACTTGAGAAACTGCAAGTCGCTTCTGGTGTGAGAGAATTGGCTGTTTGTTACCCAGTGGATGTCTGGATGTTTGATGTTTGACCATCCTGCAGGAGGCTTCTCTCAGGTCCCTGCATGGGGAGCTAGAGCTGACAGATGGGAGCTCACCCCGCTCCCCAGATCTGAACCGCCAACCTTTCAGTCAGCAGTCTTGCTGGCACAAGAATTTAACCCATATAGATGTAGATAAGAAAGGAAGTGAAAGACTAGTCCAAGTTTTCATAGCTAAATGACTAGAACCTGCAGTTTGCAAGTCCCAGGTTGATCTGCAGCCACTACATCACATTGATTTCTTAGTACTTCCCTAGTTGACTTGTTGCTAAGTACTATTTCAACATAAGTTCATTTGTCTGCTGACTCATAGCCTATAGCACCTGGTATTCATTGGTAGCCTTCCATCCAAATACTCACCAGGGTTGACGCTTCTTTTTATGTATGTATATATATGTGTCTGTCTGTCTATCTATCTATCACCTATCAATCTACATCTATCTATATGATTATGTTTAAATTTACCTATTCATAAAACAATGAAACAAATCTATATACATGCATATATACATGGACCAGCACAATATTACCTAACATCTATACAATCATTGTATTTGACTATGCCATTCCCTCCTCCCAACCCTCCTGTTGTGGTGACTTCCCATTCTTTGGGAGGGAGACATTAATATATAGTTCCATCAGGACAGATTCTTCATAGTTTATAGGATCAGACAGTATCTGGCGCCTTTTAGGGTATTTAGGTTAAGTTCATTTATACTCACAATAATAATTTAAAAAATGGGGCTATGGTAGTGCAGCGGGTTAAACCGCTAGCTGCAGGAAATCTGCTGACCAGAGAGTTGGCAGTTCGAAGCCTCAAGTCGGGATGAACTGCTGCTGTTATCCCTAGCTTCTGCCAACCTTGTGGTTCGAAAGCATGCAATGCGAGTAGATCAATAGGTACCACTTTGGCGGGAAGGTAAAAGGGCTCCCATGCAGACATGCCGGTAATCGATTGGAGAGGTCTATGGACAACAGGCTCCTTGGCATGGAAAAATGGAACAAGAGCACCTCCACATGGGCAGAGTCGAACATCACCTCCAGACGCCGGAGATGAAAAAAGGGGAAGGCCTTTTTCTCTGTCTGTGTACTGTACGTCATTGTGTTCACTGTGTAAAAGGCATTGAATGCTTGTCTTATATGTGTACTGTAATCAGCTCTGAGTCTCTCCAGGTAGATAAAGCGGAATATAAATAAAGTTTGTTGTTGTTATTATTATTATTTATTTATTTCTTACCCTCCTCTCCTTGTGGCTTGAGGTGGGTTACAGCATAGTTAAAACACATAAACATTGTAAGATTCTATAAACACATATATTAAAATGTATTTCTATCAAAGATATATATTGCAATATATTTTTATAAAATACATATTAAAATACATAGGACACATGTTTAAAATTCATTATTAAAACTGGCTGGGTACTCAGGTTTTTGTTCTGGAGATGAATCCATAACAAAATGCATTTTGCTTAATTTATACCATATATGCATTCCCTGAAGGTACATGATTTCTTAAAATATGTATTTCTTCGGTTTTAAGGCACGTTCCCCCTTATAAACATCTCTAAAAAGGGAGTGCATCTTAGGTATATTTTTGTTAGAAATGGTACTGAAATTAGTCTGCGTCTCATAAGCAGTGGTGCCATAGAATGTAAGAAATGCAGTGATTTGTGCATGAAACAAAGTTTGTTTACATTGAGCTACCAGAAAGCCAAGGTGTCACTCTCTCAGCCACCCACGTGGACAGTTTTGGAGTGTTTTGGAATCCTGGATAATGTGTATTGAGGTCACAAAATGACGTTGTGATATTCCTTTTGATAAGGATTTGTCGCTTGCCATAGCATGGGAGTGTACGGAATCTCAAATTTGGAATACATAACCTGCTGCTGAGGTCATATTGTTATGATTAGTATTCTTTGTAATTGTGATTGCCAGCAGATTGCAAAGATTACTGTTATTACACCTAACCGCAAAGCACTTTTCATCAGGTGTAGTGTTTTGTCCGCCTCTTACCCTCACAGCCACCCAGAGGCAGCAAAGTTGTTAAAAGTCTGTCGTTTTACATGTTTTATAGGCTGAGTAGATTTGCTGGTTCGGGCAGAGGTGAAAGTAGCATTCTTGAGGCCATTGGGTCTTGAAATGAAAGGGATTTAGGAGTGATAAGGCACCTAAAAAAGCCATTGTGAATCTAGGCTTCATCAATAGGAATATGGTGTCTAGGAGTATTGAGGAAGTCATAGTCCCACTGCATTCTGCTTTGGCCAGACCTCATCTGGAATAACACTGTGTCCAGTTCTGGGCGCCGCAATTCAAGAAGGATATTGACAAGCTAGAACTTGTCCAGGGAAAGATGATCAAAATGGTCAAAGGTCTGGAAGGAGCGACTGGGGACACTTAGTACCTTTATCCTTGCGAAGAGAACATTGAGAGCAGCGACATTACAGTCATGTTTAAATATTTTGAAAGGATGTATGAAGAGGGTGGCAAGCCTGTTTTCTGTTGCTCCAGAGACTAGGACACAAAGCAGTGGATTCAAACTACCAGAAAACCGATTCCAGCTAAACATTAGGAAGAACTTCCTGATGGTAGACCTGTTCAGCCGTGGAGAGTGGTGAAGTCTTTGTCTCAGGAGGTTTTAAAACAGAGGCTGGATGGTGCTTTGATTATTTTTCCTTCATGGCAGGAGGTTGGATTAGATGCCCCTTGGGGATCTCTTCCAACTCTTGGATTCTGTGTTTCTGTGATGGTGCAAAATGGTGACAGGACTAATTCACTCGTGATGTGTATTTTTTGGACTTGAGTTTGCTCATACCCAGTAATAATAATAACAGTAATAATAACACTATGTAACAAAGTTTGAAAAAAAATCTGTTCCTGGTTTGAAAGTTTCCTTTTTAATTCAGCAGTATTTACTTTGAAAGTAGATGTTATACTCCAGAAACTATGTTTTTGTGGCTACCACAAACTATCCATGGGGTGTACCAAAATCCATAATTTTAACCCCCAACTCTGCCCTCAACTTATGTGTAAGTTGACCTCCTGTATGTCTTACACATGGTGATATACACATGGTGATACAGTAGAGTCTCACTTATCCAACACTCGTTTATCCAATGTTCTGGATTATCCAATGCATTTTTGTAGTCAATGTTTTCAATATATTGTGATATTTTGGTGCTAGAACGTCAGGGGAAACCTTTACCTTTATGAGGAGGGTGGCAAGCCTATTTTCTGTTGCTCCAAAGGCTAGGACACAAAGCAGTGGATTCAAACCACCAGAAAACAGATTCCAGCTAAACATTAGGAAGAACTTCTTGATGGTAGAACTGTTCAGCCGTGGAATACACTGCCTCAGAGACTGGTGAAGTCTTCTTCTCTGGAGGTTTAAAAACAGGCTGGATGGCCATCTCTTGGGAGTGCTTTGATTGTTTTTCCTGCATAGCAGAAGGTTGGACTGGTTAACCCTTCAACTCTTGGATTCTATGTTTCTGTAATGGTGCAAAATGGTGACAGGAGTTATTCATTCATGATATGTATTTTTTGGACTTGAGTTTGCTCATACCCAATATAATAAGAATAATAATAAGAATAACAACAACAACAACAACAACAACAACAATGCTATGTAACAAAATTTGAAAAAATCTGTTCCTAGTTTGAAAGTGTTATTTCCTGTTTAATTCTGCAGTATTTACTTTGAAAGTAAATGTTATACTCCAGAAACCTTGTTTTTGTGGCTGCCACAAACTATTCATGGGGCGTACCAAAATCCCTAATTTTAACCCCCAACCCTGCCCTTGACTTATGTGTAAGTCGACCTCCTTTTTGTCTTACACATGGTGATATACACATGGTGATATATGGTAAAAGCCAGCTGGTTGTCTTATAGAGCTGGAGTGGGAGGACTATGACTGGAAGTGTTTACCAGGAGTAATGGTAAGTCCTAGGCTGCTTTTGTTTCCTGTGGCTTCTTTGGGAGTGTGCCACCCTGAGATGGGTGTGAGGCCAGGATGGTGTGGGTGGGTGGGTGTCCTTGTTGCGGATTGCATGCCAGAGATCTTACAAGCGATGACGCCCGTCTCTTCCCAAAGTTTATATAGAGCTGCTATCTGAGTAAGCGGCGGGTGTGGGTGTGAGCGTGTGCACCATGATTACAACATGTGCCCTCTGTGTTTGTCCCCTCAGGACTTTGCGTCGATGCGCCTCTAATTGAAATGGGGCTTCTTCCTTCTACAAATTGAGCAATTGACCTGGCTGGCAAATGCTGACTTGCCGTTTGGCAAGGTTCTGCAAAATGATATTTCAGACTTTCCTGGAGTAAAATGCTGCAGGGTTACAGAGTTCAAACGGTGAGACGGCAGGAAGGATTTGGTTTTACTGGCAGCCTTGTAAACAAACCCATGAAATGTGCAATTAGTCCTGCGCATTCACTGGGGTTGTTATTATATTTACTATATAACTCTGCATTAGCTAGGGTTAGGCGTTCAGGACACCTGTGAAAGTGGAAACCCTATACATGATAAAAAAAATACATTTAAAAAAAAAACTTGATAAAATACCTCTCCAGAAATCTCGAGATTCTCCAGGATGACAGCATGATTCTTTTGTGAAAAAATTGTCACCCAGCTCTTGTTCTCAGTCTAGCAGGCAATATTTACAAGAGAGCTGGGAATCAGCAGACTTCAGGCAACTAAGGAAGGTTTTGTTGAAGCCCAAGAAGGTGACATTAAACTTACAATAAATAAACACTACATATCCCATGTTACCAGGCTGAAATGGCAAACCTAGAGAAATGAGGACCTAAGGGGGAGCAGTGCCTTCCCCCAATAGCTTTGTATTATTTCTGATTTTTTCCCCTTTCCAAATTATTCTGGGCTATTTCATTTCTACAGTCAGCCGCCACCTTTGCTTGGGGGTAGGGTGCAGGACCCTCACAAAAATGGGGAGATTGCAGATTTAAATGAAACCTTATTTCTTAATTTGAGAGAACACCTCTATCATAAATTTCTGCCAGATGTTGACCATTAAATCACCCTGGAGGACTTGCAAATGCCTAGAGAAGTGTTCTCTTTAGGAACCTTTAGGTTCCCCAGTGCAACTCTATAATCAAATACTGGCGGATTCCTTAAGACACCATATTATTGAAATCCAAGAATAATCAAATTTCCAAAAGTTAAACCTACAAATGTGGAGGGTTGACTATACTTGCTGGTTGTGCTCGCCGATGGGTTATCATATTCTTTGCATTACAACTCCCAGGATTCCATAGTATTCAGTCATAGCAGTTCAAGCTGAGCCAAACTGCATTGATTCTCCATTTGAACATGTGCAATCTATTCAAATAAGCAAGTGATTGAAGAAGATCCTTCAGTGAAAACTTGTGGGTTTCAAGAAGCTAGATGAAACACATGAAAACAACAGCCAAGAAAAGCCTGGTGGATCTCTCCAGTGAAGGGGTTGAAAAAATTAAGGAGCTACCCTAGGAAAGGCCCTATCTCTCATTTGTTATTGTTGTTCTTTTCCGACTTATGGTGACCCAACGGCAAATATATGGGTTACTTTATTGTATGCACTTGTTCGTTTTCTCATTGCCTTGCAGTTTGCTAGGGCTCCCGAAGATGTGCTTGAGTTTAGGAAACCAAATGTGAGAAAAGGAGTTGTGTGCTATCTCTATTTCACTCGGAAGCCTTAAATGTAAACCAATGCTGTCAGGACATTGCAACTCTGGTTGGAGCTACACTGACCTATATCCCAGGATCTGATGACAGATTATCTCCTTATTCCAGATTATCTGGCAGTGTAGACTCATATAATCCAGTTCAAACTAGATAATCTGGGATCAGATCCTGGGATATAGGGCAGTGTAGATCCAGCCTTGTCTTCTGTCTGCTGCCCAATCCTTCCGGGTTGCCTCGGGCCACAGCATTTCCTGTTCACGTAACTTGGAAACTTGCCGTGGAGTTCTTTATTGGGAACTCATACATGTCTGGAGATAGTGTTGGCACAGCAGGATATTGAAACATGAGCAAGACAGCTGAACAGTAAACTGTAGGGACTGGAGTTGAGTTGGTTTTTTTTGGTTTCAAATGCAGACCCTTTTCACACAATGTAGTTATAGCGCTATGTTTCCACCATTTACGGATAAGGTTCTGCATCCTTAAATTTAACCATTCATGGCTTGGAAATATTACAAAGAAATCCCAAAAGCAAATGTTGATTTTGCTGTTTTATAGAAATCTCATCATTTTACCACACCATTGTATATAATGGTTCTTGAACATCCATGGATTTTCCTATCCACAGAGGAGGCCTGCAATCAAAATTAAGCAGATACCAAAGACCCACTGTATAAAACCCATAGTATGTTACTAAAGAAATTTTGGTGGAGTTGTGGTGCTAGAATTGGCTAGCATGAAAGACCTGTGGTGTAAGAGGATTAAGATGTGTTGGAATACATTGAATCCTAGAGTTGGGAGAGACCCCCAAGGGCCATTCTGTCCAATGTCTTTCTGCCACACAGGAACACATGATCAAAGCACTCCTGATAGATGACTATCCAGCCTCTATTTAAAAACCTTCAGAGAAGGAGATGCCACCATATCAATGATAAGCCAAAAAAAGTCTACTTTTGCTTTCCCCCCCATGTTTGGCAATCAACCCATGGAGGGGCCCAAGCCAAAATGTGCTCCATGTAGTCATCCTATGGTACAGAACCCCTATGAAAGTGAAAAACGGTGAATTTCTACGTCATCCAACATGATGCTATCGTCAACTTCTACTGACAAATGATGACAGAATCACACTAGAGGACCTAGAGAGATATTCTCTAGAAATCTCTAGTTCATGACTAGAGGTGTATTAGGGAAGCTAGAGATTCCTAGAAATAACATTTTAAATAAAATTTGCACAAGTCAAAGCAGCAAATGTGGACAATATTTGCAGCGTATTTTGAGGAATCATTGTTCTGGCTGGCTGTTGTTGGGCAGTGAAATATAACTATTTTCCTTGTTGTTTGGTTGGTTCAGCTAATCTCCCCCGTTTTCCTTGAGTCAAGGGCCTACTGGGACAAAAGTACTCTAATATTTATTTATTTAAGATAATATGCGGAAATTGCCTTTTGTACTGAGTCAATCACTCAGGCAGCTGGTCCTACTAAACACTGGAAATACGATTGGAAACGGCTTCCAGATTTTCCAAGCTCTGTAGGAAATAGGTCCCACAGTTGAACTTCATTTGTCATTGAAGAGGAAAAAATTAAACGGGTGTTTATGCAATTTCCCCTTCCTGGAAAGCATGCTTGTTTGTTCTTGCTCTAGCCTTTGAAGGAACAGGAAAAAAAATTAATTGTGTTTTTGACTGGTAAGGCCATTGAAAAATGATGTGAGTTCAAGCCCAAAAAAGTAAACTTTCCAAACTTTGGCTCAGAGTAAGGATGAAATCAATGATTCTCAAATGTTTTGTGTTCCATGTGTTTAGGACTTCAACTCCCAGAAGTCTTATCCAATTTACCTAACAGGCAGGAATTCTGAGAGTGTAAGTCCAAAACATCTGTAGGACCAATGTATGGAAAGTACTGGTGCAAAGTTTTCACTATTTCGTTCTTGCTTTTCCAAGCTGCAAGGGAATGCATATATTTCTAGGTGGTTTTCACATAGTATCGACACATCCCAAAATGTTTCCGGAAATTATTCTGTGTAGGAGTACATATGGAAGGGTTTTTAAGTTGTTGTAAAATTGGTGGATCTAGCCAGACAACATGATTATTGTGCTAAAAATAAAAGTGTTTTAGAGTATGTATATATGGCTTGTAGTTAAAAACTGCTCAGAAATATTAATTTTTGGAGAGAAAACTGGAGAAAGTATTCATCCTGACTTATTATGATTAAATACTAAAATATTTTTTGGAAGGAGAAGTGTTCTTGTGAACAGTATTTCCTGGAAACATTTTGAAATGTGCACATCATAGGCAAGAACTGTGCAAATTTCTCACCTCTGGTTTATTCTTCCTGAACTGGGTTTTCTGCAAGTTAGGAAACTCCTTTTTATTTTATTATTTACCCAGGAAATGAATAATGGTGAATACCTTTTCCTTCTCTGGTCCAGAGCTACATTGCTACATAGCTTTTATATTCTGTTACTCCTGACTCTACTGGTAAACATATTTTCCATGAATAGTCCATTTTAAAGCCATTGCTATTCCCAACTGCCTTCTGGCCATGACTTCCATACTATAATTGTCTCAAGTATGAAGAAGAATATGTTCTTCTTTCTCTCCTGAGTCTACTGTAAATTAATTTCATTTTAGCAGTATAGTACAATTCCCGTGTTCCATGGGGTTCCCGGACTTCATGTGGAATATGCAAAACTGCAGATAATGGTAAACATTATTGAAATGCATGACTTCCTGCCCAGTACATGCATAGAGTCATGCTGGTGTGCCTAGAAAATACCTAAAGAGAACATATTTCATCAAATGTGAATAAATGAAACCACAGACAGAGCAAGAAAGGGAGAGTTCTTACCCTTTTCTTTACACTAAAGGAATAAACGTTGGGCTTCGACTCCTACAAGCCCTGGTCAGCATGATATGGGATTGTGTGAGATACAGTCCAAAAGATTGGTCTCCCTATTTGATTATAATTGTCCCAACCTGTTGGCTTATAGATCTGTTTGGATGCAATTCCCATAACCTTCAAGCAATGTGTGGCCACAACACTTAACTTTCTAGCTCATCTTTCCGAATCAAGGGTGACAACCGTGCACCCTTCCAGATGTGATTGGACTGGACATCCCAATGGCCCTTATTCACCCTGAATCCCAGTTTTGGGGAAAATAATGATGTAAATGAAGATGTGGATCAGGCTAACAATAGAAACATACACAATGGTGAAGCATGCTGGGGAAGCCACATAGTTCTCACCCTGTTCTAATTTTTTTAAAAGCCCCCGGCACTAGCTTGTTTGGGTATAGAAGCTGTTCCATGTCCCTTGATTATGTTTGGTTGCTCTTTTCTGTTACTCAGCCAGCTTTGTGCTATGCTTCTTTGAGATATGGTGCTTCTGGGTGTCCACAGTAACTGGGAAGGCATTACGTTACAGTCTGGCTGTTCTCACTTCTTTTCCCAACAATCCCTAGTATTGAGTTTTGCCTGTTGGTCTTGTTCTCTTCCTCTTTTTTATTGCTGCTCCCTGTGCACACTGGATTGATGTTTTCACTGAGTTCATCCAGGCTCATTTCCTAGCTAGTCAACATCAGTTCCAGGACAGCAGCTACACATTTAAAGACTCCATCCCAAGAACCCATTCCAATATAATTTGTCTTTCTTGCATGGAGTAGCTTCCCTTTCACAGAGTGCAGGATATATAGTCATATTCACTGGAGTTAGGGCCACAGAACCCCCACTGTGAAAGTGGAAAAGTGCAAAAAAATTGCAATGTTTTTATCTGAGAGAACACTTCTCTAGGAATGTCTAATCCAGGGGTCCTCAAACTTTTTAAGTGGAGGGCCGATTCACAGTCCCTCAGACTGTTTGGGGGGGGGGGCTATGATGAAATAGTCCAAAATTAGGATTGTTGTTGTTGTTGTTGTGTGCCTTCAAGTCGTTTCAGACTTAGGTCAACCCTAAGACTAAAGTTTAGGACAGAGGCCAGGTCATCCAGCCCATGGGCCTTAGTTTGGGGACCCCTGATCTAGACAATCTCATAAGACCATAGGTAAGCAAAGAGACCTCCAAAAGCCATCTAGATGGTCTCATAAGACCATAGATAAGGAAAGGGATCCTCAAAGACCATCTAGATGGTTTCATAAGACCATAGATAAGAAAAGGAATCCTCAAAGACCATAGCTAAGCAGAGAGATCCTCAAAGACCATCTAGATGGTTTCATAAGACCATAGGTAACTAAAGGCACCCTCAAAGGCCATCTAGACGGTTTCATATGACCATAAGTAATGAAAGTAACCTCCAAAAACCATCTAGATGGTCTCATACAGCCGTAGCTAAGCAAAGAGACCTCCAAAGACCATCTAGACGATCTCATAAAGCTATAAGTAAATAAAGAGACCTCCAAAGACCAGGTAGACTTAGGTCAACCCTACGTCTAAAGTTTAGGACAGGGGCCAGGTAAATGACCTTGGAGGGCCGCATCTGGCCCCCGGGCCTTAGTTTGGGGACCCCTGGTCTAATCCTTCCATTATGACTCTTAAGTTAACTTCTGCTAGAAAGCTAAAACATTACCGTCTCCTAGAAGAGTACTCTCTCTAGAAATGTCTGGGTCTTCCAGCATGATTGGGAGAAGTCACAGTGGAGGATCTAGAAAGAAATATTTATCCAATCCACAGACAACAAAATCCACAAACTGCAAATGTGGAGGGGTAACTATATTATTTTGTGCTCCCTGATAGATATTCTAACTCACAGTTTTGCTTCTTGAGATGTGCTTTAAGACTGTTTGCTCTCAGTTATCTGCCATAGTACAGTGGCATTTGACCACTGTTCCCTTTTCCCAGCTACTTCTGCCTTCATCTTTGCTTTTTTGGCAATATATTTGTCTCCTGGATTCATCACAGTGGATTCACCCATCCACTGACTACCTGTTGTTAGTGAGGTGCTTTGAAATATCACAAGCATGGTGGATTTTGTATGGCAGTGGGATCTGAGCATCTCACTGTGGCGCAGGCTGGAAAGCAAGCCAGCTGCAACAAATCACTCTGACCAAGAGGTCATGAGTTTGAGGCCAGCCTGTGCCTGCGTCTTGTCTCTGTTCTATGTTATGGCATTGAATGTTTGCCTTTATGTGTGCAATGTGATCCACCCTAAGTCCCCTTCGGGGTGAGAAGGGCGGAATATAAATGCTGTAAATAAATAATAATAATAATAATAAATCTCTTGTAGGATTCCTTGTTTTTTTTTGCCATTCTTCCTGTTATGATTGAGCCTCATGGCTCTGTTACTGACAGACGTGGGCGTAAGACTCCTCGAGAGTCAGATACTCTCGAGGAGCGAGAGAGAAAAAGACTGCGAGACATATTTGCAGCACCATCTGACGAGGAATCTTTCGAAGGGTTTACGGAGAGAATGGAGGAGGGGCTGGTTAGCTCAGAGGAGGATGAGATGGATTGGACTCGGGTAAGGGAGGAATTGGGTGCCACTGGCCATGATGGGACAGAAGATGAATGGGGCCCTTCAGGATTAGACCCATGGCGTAGCTGGAGGGATGGGACGGGATCCACAGCTGGAGATGCTGTTGGGCGTAGTCAGAGGTGTTCCAGCTCTGACGAGGAAAGTGATGAGGAAACGCCCGGGTTAAGGAGGACAGCTGACAGTGATGAAGATTTGTAACTGGCATAAAATGGGGCTTGGGAGCAATTGCAAATTGCGTCGGGCAAGGTAATCTGGGCAAACGCTTGGGATCCGTGTGTGTGTGGGACGCTTCCCTGAAGACTTGTGTGCTTTCCTGTGCTGTGACGTAAGTTGATTGAAATCCAGGGTCAGACGGCGGGAGGGATTGTGTGGGCATTTGTTTGTGCAAACCTGTGCTTACTCTTATTAGCTTGACCTTCCGTCGTCTTTCTGACGGACGCCATCTCCTGTTTTGAGAACCCGGACTGAACTGACCACGGCTTGTCTTCCCCCCTTCTTGGACTTGGAAAAACTACAAACGTCTGCTTCTGGCTTTGATCTACGGAACGGAACTGGTCTACTCTACTTCTACAATCCTTGGCTGATTTGCTCGTGTTGGAGATCCTGTCTACTGTGTGTGTGTGGGAGCGACGCAAGTTACTCTAAGCACAGTGTTGGCAGCAGAGAGGAATCTGCTGCCAATTAGTTGCATTCTTTGTATCTTTTGTTCCTTGGCTTTCGTTCTGTTAATACCTAGGCTGAAGCAAGCAGTTTGTTTTTACCCGGATTAAACTCCGGTTTAATCCGGTTTATCTTTTGAACATTTACTTTTGTCCCCTTTTTGCTCCTAAAGGCAAAAATTGCCTGGCCCTTGTGTTTTTACGGGCATTTTTGAGTTCTGTAATCTAATAAACTCTGTTACTTTGAATCTTGTGGCGTTCTGTCCTTGACAGATTGCCCGACGCCCATAAAAAGTTTATTGCAGCAATAAACCCGTCAGGAAGACGATGGATGAGTTAAGAGTCAAAGTAGACCAATTGCAAACGGCCTTTACGGCCTTTACCGTAAGTCAAACAGCTTCTGCTGTGAAAGGACATGTTTTGACTCCTGAACGCTTTGACGGAACCAGGTGCAAGTTGCCAACCTTTTTGGCACAAGTGGAGCTTTATTTTTCTCAGCTCAGTGCTCATGCTTTTCCTACTGACACCAGTAAGGTGGCTTTTATTTTGAGTTTGTTGACTGGTCCCGCAGGACAATGGGCCACTAATTTAATTTTGGGAAATGACCCAGTCAAGGACAATTTGAATAATTTCAAAAAGTTGTTAACTGATACTTTTGGGGATCCTCTCCGCACGGAGAACGCTGGGTGGGCTCTGTATCGGTTGAAACAGGGAAAGGGGACTGTTTTGGATTACTTAAATAAGTTTAACCTGTATCGCCACCAGCTGGATTGGGGGGAAAATGCATTCATGCTTTTATTTACTGCCGGGTTAAGTGATATGCTCCAGGATGAATTAGCACGCTTGGAGCCGGCTGAAAGCTGGGACGCCTTAGTAGCTAAGGTGCTGCGTTTAGACGCAAGGTTCGAGGCTCGTAAACACTCAAAAGCAATGTGTGCGCCACCCATGCATGTAACCAGGGCACCTGTGGTGATGGGGGAAGAGCCCATGGAGCTTGGGGTCTTTAAAAAACTGTCTACAGAGGAAAAGAGCCGTAGGAGGCAGCTGGGCTTGTGTTTGTACTGTGGGAATGCTGGGCATTTTGCCAAAAATTGTAATGTGAAACCTTCCCAGCTTTCGGGAAAAGGCCAGCCCTAGTGCGACGTGAGTCCAACGCACTAGGGCTCCTCAAGCAGTCAACTGAGGGGAGGAAGCATGTTTTCGTACCCATTACATTATCTGTTGGGGGAAGGGAACTTGTTTCTACTCTGGCACTGCTGGACTCAGGAGCTACGGTCTCCTATGTAGATATTGAGTTTGCTAAGAAGCATGGCATTCCTAGAGTGCGCAAGGCATGCGACGTGTGGGTGGAGGGAGCAGATGGGAGACTGCTGGAGACTGGGGTGGTTAACCAGGAAACCTCAGCAGTAACGTGGGAGGTGCAGGGAGTAACGGGAACGTTTGTGTGGGATATTACGAGCTTGCCTAGATATGATGTGATCCTGGGGATGGATTGGCTAGCTGTAGTAAACCCACAAGTGGATTGGGCAACACGTAAAGTGATCTTAAAGAGGCAGGATTGTTGCACTTTAAACGTTACTCATGCTGATATGGAGGGAGTGCCTGCTGAGTATGGGGAGTTCTCTGATGTATTTTGTAAAAGAGAAGCGGACAAATTACCACCGCACAGGCCATATGATTGCGCCATCAAGTTGGCAGAAGGTGCGAAACTGCCAGCAGGGAGGCTGTATGCCTTGACTGTACCGGAAAGGCAAGCTTTGCGGGAGTTTTTAGATGAAAATTTAGCCAAGGGGTTTATTCGCCCATCTAGTTCTCCAACTGCGGCACCAGTATTCTTTGTAGCCAAAAAAACTGGGGAACTTAGGCTGGTCTGCGACTATCGGATCCTAAACAAATACACCATTCGGGATAGGTACCCGCTCCCTTTAATCTCGGAACTGTTATCAAGGGTGCAAGGGGCTAAGGTCTTTACCAAGCTTGACCTGCGGGGGGCCTATAACTTAATCCGTATACGGGAAGGGGATGAATGGAAGACGGCATTTAACACGTGTTTCGGATGCCACGAGTTCCGAGTCATGCCTTTTGGGCTTTGTAATGCTCCTGCGGTCTTCCAGAGGTTCATGAACGATGTGTTCAGGGACCTAATTGACCAATTTTTAGTGATTTATTTGGATGATATCTTGATTTTTTCTAAGGACGAGAAAGAACATCGTCAACATGTCAAGCAGGTTCTGCACCGACTGCGGGCTAATGGGCTTTTCGCCAAGGCTTCCAAATGCGTCTTTCATGTGCCTGAAGTGGAGTTCCTAGGTCATGTAGTGTCAGGTAGGGAACTTAAAATGGACCCACATAAGGTTGACGCCGTCAACTCATGGCAGGAGCTGAAGACTAAGAAGGATGTACAAAGGTTCTTAGGTTTTGCTAATTACTACCGGGAGTTTATTCCGAATTTTGCAAAGCTCACGGTACCTTTGACGCAGCTTCTGCGCAAGAAACAGCCATTTGTGTGGGGGCGGGAAGCTCACGAGGCGTTTCTACAACTTAAGTCTAGTTTTCAATCGGACAACATACTAACCCATCCTGATGTTGACAAACCGTTCGTGGTAGAAGCGGACGCTTCTAGCTACGCGTTGGGGGCTGTATTGTCTCAGAAGGATTCCTCAGGGACCTTGCGTCCCTGTGGATTTTACTCGCGGCAACTAACACCCTTCGAGCAGAACTATACCATATGGGAGAAGGAGTTGTTGGCGATTAAGGTGGCGTTTGAGGTGTGGCGGCACTGGCTTGAAGGGGCACGGCACCAGATCGTGGTCAGATCTGATCACAAGAACTTAGAGCACTTGCAAACAGCAAAGAAGTTAAACCAGCGTCAAATCCGTTGGGCTTTGTTTTTCTCCAGGTTTAACTTCAAGGTGCAGTTCGTAGAGGGGAAGGCAAACTTGCGGGCCGATGCTTTATCCCGCAAGCCGGAATTTAAGACCAATGAGCAGGTTGTATGTCAGACCATCTTGCCTACTGCCTCTCTGTGTGTTGTAGATAATGAGCTCGGGTTACATGACCAGATCCTTGAGGCTCAGAGGGATGATGTGTGGACACAGGAGCAACTGATGCTGCTCTCAGCAGGTAACCGTACCATACTGCCGCATCTACAAGATCAAGACGGAGTATTGGTACGCAGGGGGCAGGTCTACGTACCAGTGGGGGCCCTCAGGTTGGAGGTGATTAGAGCCCACCATGACGAACCCATGGCTGGGCACTTTGGCAGATTCAAGACCGTACAGCTCATTACCAGGAGCTATTGGTGGCCAAAGATGCGGCAAGACATTCTGCGCTTTTGTGACAGCTGCGCCGTTTGCCAGCAGAGTAAGACGCCTGTTGGGCGCCCTAGAGGGTTGTTGTCGTCTTTACCTGTTCCGGACAGGCCATGGCAAATCATTTCCATGGATTTCATTTCAGATTTGCCTAAGTCTGGGGGTTATACTTGTATTTGGGTGGTGGTGGATTTATTTAGTAAACTGGCTCATTTTATTCCTTGTTCAACCATTCCGGCGGCCCCTACGTTGGCCTTACTATTTACTAAGCACATCTATCGTTTGCACGGAGCACCCGAGGTGATTATTTCAGATAGGGCTCCGCAATTTGTGTCACGCTTTTGGAAACATTTCCATGAGTGCTTGGGGACTAAGTTAAACGTTTCTTCAGCCTTTCATCCGCAAACGGATGGACAGTCGGAACGGGTTAATGGGCTCTTAGAGCAATATCTGCGTTGTTTTTGTTTAGATCAACCCACGGCTTGGGTGAAGTGGCTACCGGTGGCGGAATTTGCTTACAACAATGCGGTGCACACATCTAGTCAGCATACGCCGTTTGAGCTAACTTATGGTTTTCACCCACGGGGAGGTGTGGCGCCGTCGACCAATGTGGTCTCTTCGGACCCTGTGTACCGCTCTACGGAAATGGCTGCATTGCATGATGTTGCCCGTCGCTTACTGCTGGAAGCTAAGGCAACGCAGAAGACCCAGGCTGACCGCCACAGGCAGGCAGGGGAGGAGTTGGAAGAAGGGGATTTGGTGTGGTTATCTTCCAAACATATTAAACAGGCTGGGGGAAAGTTTGCGCCTCGGTATTTGGGTCCCTTTCCTATCGTTAAAAAGATTTCTTCCGTTGCGTTTCGTTTGCGTTTACCGTCTAGTTTAAAGGTCCATCCAGTCTTTCATCGTTCGCTGTTGAAACTTGATACCTCTAGTCGTCGTGGTGCTATAGCGGAGGGTATCACTGCCACTTCTCCGCCATCGGGGGAGGAGGCCTTTGTGAGAGGGGATAGTGTTATGATTGAGCCTCATGGCTCTGTTACTGACAGACGTGGGCGTAAGACTCCTCGAGAGTCAGATACTCTCGAGGAGCGAGAGAGAAAAAGACTGCGAGACATATTTGCAGCACCATCTGACGAGGAATCTTTCGAAGGGTTTACGGAGAGAATGGAGGAGGGGCTGGTTAGCTCAGAGGAGGATGAGATGGATTGGACTCGGGTAAGGGAGGAATTGGGTGCCACTGGCCATGATGGGACAGAAGATGAATGGGGCCCTTCAGGATTAGACCCATGGCGTAGCTGGAGGGATGGGACGGGATCCACAGCTGGAGATGCTGTTGGGCGTAGTCAGAGGTGTTCCAGCTCTGACGAGGAAAGTGATGAGGAAACGCCCGGGTTAAGGAGGACAGCTGACAGTGATGAAGATTTGTAACTGGCATAAAATGGGGCTTGGGAGCAATTGCAAATTGCGTCGGGCAAGGTAATCTGGGCAAACGCTTGGGATCCGTGTGTGTGTGGGACGCTTCCCTGAAGACTTGTGTGCTTTCCTGTGCTGTGACGTAAGTTGATTGAAATCCAGGGTCAGACGGCGGGAGGGATTGTGTGGGCATTTGTTTGTGCAAACCTGTGCTTACTCTTATTAGCTTGACCTTCCGTCGTCTTTCTGACGGACGCCATCTCCTGTTTTGAGAACCCGGACTGAACTGACCACGGCTTGTCTTCCCCCCTTCTTGGACTTGGAAAAACTACAAACGTCTGCTTCTGGCTTTGATCTACGGAACGGAACTGGTCTACTCTACTTCTACAATCCTTGGCTGATTTGCTCGTGTTGGAGATCCTGTCTACTGTGTGTGTGTGGGAGCGACGCAAGTTACTCTAAGCACAGTGTTGGCAGCAGAGAGGAATCTGCTGCCAATTAGTTGCATTCTTTGTATCTTTTGTTCCTTGGCTTTCGTTCTGTTAATACCTAGGCTGAAGCAAGCAGTTTGTTTTTACCCGGATTAAACTCCGGTTTAATCCGGTTTATCTTTTGAACATTTACTTTTGTCCCCTTTTTGCTCCTAAAGGCAAAAATTGCCTGGCCCTTGTGTTTTTACGGGCATTTTTGAGTTCTGTAATCTAATAAACTCTGTTACTTTGAATCTTGTGGCGTTCTGTCCTTGACACTTCCTGTATGGCTTTCCAGTAATTTATGGTTTCTTTGCAAGTCCACCACATATGGAAGAAACTCCCGTTATGGTCATGGCATTTTCAGCAATCATTTCCTACAGTTTTATGCATCAAACCTAGTTTCTTCAGCATCATATATCAGCAGTGGAACTTCTTTAATCTATTTTCTTTTAAATCAGTCACGTAAGAATATTTTAACTTGCATTTTAATGTAACTTTTCTCAAACTGGAATTAGTGTGTGGCACTAAATTTTCCATGGTCATCCCCAGTCTTTTCCCAACCTGGTCTTGATGCTGTCTGGAGATGGAAGGAAATATAATCTCACCTGGAGAGTCCCATCTTGTGAGAAACATAAAACAAAGAAACTGTAATGATGTGCAGAGGAGGACTATTCTGATTGGATTGTTCCCTGGTAACAGGAAGCTCACAATGTTCTTTAGACAAGGAATTCACTTAGGTAGGAGGCAGCAAACATGCATACTTGCTTAGTTAGAACATATTCAGAGATGGGCCATCAGGGTGGGTCAGCAGTGTCGAAAACAAATACCTGAAGGATCCCTAGGTGTGAGGCTTAAGAGAAAAGGCAGAACCGAGACACACTTGTACCCTCTAAAGACTGCAAAGGCCGTCACAAAGAAGAGGACACATTCTTGTTCTTTCTCATCTCGGAGGCCAGGACAAGATCTGTGTGCAATGCCTTCAAGTCCTCTGTTGATTTATGGAGATCTCATGAAGTTTATAGGGTTTTCTTCAGCAGTGAATACTCGGAAGTATTTATCATTACATATCTGTGAAACAGAAATTACTGTACCTGGTATTCTTTGATAGTTCTTCCAAGTATTCCCCAGGCTTGACCTGTCTTAGCTTCCAAAATCAGGTGGGATCTGGGGCTTTCTGAGTATTTAGGCTCCGGGAGAGAATACAGTAGAGTCTCACTTATCCAACACTCGCTTATCCAACGTTCTGGATTATCCAACGCATTTTTGTAGTCAATGCTTTCAATATATCGTGATATTTTGGTGCTAAATTCATAAATACAGTAATTACTACATAGCATTACTGCGTATTGAACTACTTTTTCTGCCAAATTTGTTGTCTAACATGATGTTTTGGTGCTTCATTTGTAAAATCATAACCTAATTTGATGTTTTTCCTTAATGCCTCCTTATTATCCAACATATTTGCTTATCCAACATTCTGCCGGCCCGTTTATGTTGGATAAGTGAGACTCTACTGTATTGGATTAGATTAGCTCCCAACTTGGATTCCTTCTGGAAGAATCTGAAAACGTGGATGTTCACAGGTGCCTTCTCTTGACTGATAACTAATTGTCCATGCGCTTTACCTAGGCCTTGGCCATTCCATGTACTTTATTATCTTTAGTTGCTCCCATCCCCATTCACCAAAGAATATGCACTTTCAGGTTTCCATTTCCCTTTAAAATGGCCCATGTCCTATGGTGCTTGACTACGGATTGGGATTACTATGTTTTAAGATATTGTAACTTTTGTAAGATGTGTTATTACACTGTGATTTTATTGTGTTACTGTTTTTATTGATATAATACTGTTTTGGGCAGTGTAAGCTGCCCCGAGTACTTCGGGAAATGGAGCAGGGTATAAATAAAGTTTTTTTATTATTATTATTATTATTATTATTATTATTATTATTATTATTATTATTATTGATTGGACATCACAAAGAAAAGACATACAGTTGGCCTACCAGGTTTGCAGACTTGACTTTTGTGGATTTGGTTATTCACAGATTTGATTAAAGCCAGAATAAGAAAGGCGGGGTAAAAGTATAGTAAATAAATAAAATTGTATCGCTAGGGATACTGTATATCCTCGAGTATAAGCCCAGTTTTTCAGCCCTTTTTTAGGACTGAAAAAAAAACCTCTTCGGCTTATACTCGGGTGAGGGTCCTGGTGGGCTTATATTCAGGTTGGCTTATACTCAAGTATATATGGTATTATTTATTATTTTTCTCTATTATTATTGGTATCGTTACATTTATTAATTTACTCTATTAATTATTATTACATTTATTATTTTACTCTATTATTGTTACTTTTATATTTATTTTACTCTATTTTTATTATTATTAATACATTTATTATTTTACTGCATTATTATTATTATTATTATTATTATTATTATTATTATTAGACACAGCAAACAAGATAGATGTGCTGGATTTCGTATCACAAAATCACAAGTCGAACACGTCCCAAGCGTCTAGGACTGTGTGATGAAGCATGCAGATTATTATTATTACATTTATTATTTCACTCTATTATTATTAAAAGGATACATAAGCACATTTTCATTGAAGATGATGAAAATAATGATTTAATCAGAGTTAAACAGTCATATCTTAAATTACAGTTTGATGTAAAGATTCAAAAGCATTTAAACTACTGAGGCGTCAATTAATGCAATTTTATTGGTATCTCGGCTTATACTGGAGTTAATGTTTTCCCAGTTTTTTTGTGGTAAAATTAGTTGCCTCGGCTTATATTCGGGTCGGCTTATACTCGAGTATATACGGTATTTATGTCTTCTAGTGTGAGTCTGTGGTAGAAGGTGGCCATAGAGTCATGATGAGGAACCTAGAAATTCTGAGTTAATTCTGAGTTAAGTGGGGGGGGGGTGAGGAGTTATTTTTAAAAAATGTGAAGTATTTCACTTTCCTGGGAATTCTGTGCCCTTACCCCAGGGAATGTGGAGGGATGTTTACTGTTGTTTATTCACTTCCGACTCTTCGTGACCTCATGAACCAGCTCACGCCAGAGCTCTTGGCAGTGAGACCAATTTACTCAAGAATGTTGAGGAATTTGAATTTTGCGGGCTACATCTTCCAGAATCAAGAAGTGATGTTGGCTGAGAGATTCTTGTAGTTGGAGTCGAAAGAGTTAAATTTTCCAAACTTGGATTGACCTCACTTCAACAGCAGTTGCCAGAATGCCTTACAAGTTCCTTCCAACCCCAGGATTTTGTCCTCTGATATAGTTGGGAGCATCTTTTTGGACTAAGAGTAATTGCATGATCTGTATCCCTGCCTTTTGCATGAGTTTGTTTCCATACGTTGACATACAAGGAGACCTTTTCATCAGCTGCTCAAAGGCTTCGGAATGACCTGCCGAAAGGGATTCGACAGCTAGATGAGCTGTTGGAATTTAAGGCACAACTGAAGAGTCTCTTCTAGCAGGCCCTCCCGGTCAATTGTGAATTTTAATGTGTATTGTATCAGTGTATTTTAACTCTGTGTATCTTGTTGTATATCATTTAATAGTGTTTTATCTCTTGTTTGAATTGTGTTGTATCTCTCCTTGAGCTTCAGGGAGAGACTGGTAATATATTCATTATTGTGTTGTTGAAGGCTTTCATGGCCGGAATCACTGGGTTGCTGAGAGTTTTCCGGGCTGTATGGCTATGTTCCAGAAGCATTCTCTCCTGATATTCTGCCCACATCTATAGCAGGCATCCTCAGAGGTTGCGAGGTCTGTTGGAAACTAGGCAAGTGGGGTTTATATATCTGTTGAATGTTCAGGGTGAGAGAAAGAACTTTTGTCTGTTTGAAGCAAGTGTGAATGTTGCATTTAGCCAGCTTGATTAGCATTGAATGGCCTTGCAGCTTCAAAGTCTGGATGCTTCCTGCCTGGGAGAATCCTTTGTTGGGAGGTGTTAGCTGGCCCTGATTGTTTCTTGTCTAAAATTCACCTGTCTTCTGGGTGTTTTTTTTAATTTACTGTCCTGATTTTAGAGTTTTTTAAAAAAAACTGGTAACCAGATTTTGTTCATTTCCATGGTTTCCTCCTTTCTGTTGAAATTGTCCCATTATTATTATTATTATTATTATTATTATTATTATTATTATTATTATTATTATTATTAATATGGTAGTGGCATAGTGTGTTAAAGCACTGAGCTGCTGAACTTGCAGACCGAAAGGTCCCAGGTTCAAATCCCGGGAGCGGAATGAGTGCCCGCTATTCGCCCCAGCTCCTGCCAGCCTAGCAGTTTGAAAACATGCAAATGTGAGTAGATCAATAGGTACCGCTCTGGCGGGAAGGTAACGGTGCTCCATGCAGTCATGCCGGCCACATGACCTTGGAGGTGTCTACGGACAACGCCGGCTCTTCAGCTTAGAAATGGAGATGAGCACCAACCCCCAGAGTCGGTCACGACTGGACTTAACGTCAGGGGAAAACCTTTACATTTAACCTTATTATTATTAAATACACATTCAGCTCTTCTGTTGCAATTGGTCTGATTAGCTCCCCATCTTGATAAAAGCTGACTTCTCAGCCATGGCCTATGTTGTTTTGCAGTGCCAGACCTTGTGCTATGCCAGAAATGCTGTAACTGCGGTAATACATGCCCAAGGCAATTCCCATCTGATGTTGTGGTTACAGTGCCAGACCCTGAGAGCAAACCCTTTCTGGCTACATTCTGTGTGAACTAAATAGCCTTCTAATAAGCATTAGATATTGCTCATATGCATTTTGTCCAGGTCTGTGTAACTCTGAAGTTCTATAAAATACTGACACTGGGAATAAATGTTATCAATCTTGAACAGTACAGTGAGTAAGTTGGACTGAAAGCGTTGCTGGGACTTGATAGTTCCTTTGACCAAAATTATTGCTTGTCTGTTTGCTTGTAACCCACGTGGGAGGAAACAATAGGATTCGGTTGCTGTGAGTTTTCCGCGCAGTACGGTCATGTTCCAGAAGCATTCTCTCCTGATGTTTCACCCACATCTATGACAGACATCCTCAGAGGTTGTGAGGTCTGTTGGAAACTAGGCAAGTGGGGTTTATATATCTGTGGAATAATGTCCAGGGTGGGAGAAAGAACTGTTGTCTGTTTGAGGTAACTGTGAGTGTTGCAATTAGTCACTTTGATTAGCATTGAATGGTTTTGTAGCTTCAAAGCCTGGCTGTTTCATGGCAGGAAACAGGAAACAATCAGGGCCAATTAACATCTCCCAACAAAGGATTCACCCAGGCAGGAAGCTTCTGGAACATGACCATACAGCCTAGAAAGCTCACAGCAACCCAGTGATTCTGGCCATGAAAACTTTCGACAACACAACAATATTTCAACCCTATTCTACATGGGTCGCACTTCCCAAAGGCGTTAACAATGACAGAGGTTTGTGAATATTTTTTATAGATTCATGTGTGTGTGTGTGTGTTGGCTAATACCATTTGGCTATTTTTGAAATATTTATAACTCTATGGGTGATAGTAAAATGTAAAATGTGGGCTAGACAAAACTACGGTTAGGTGGATCTGTAATTGGCTAAGCGAACGAACCCAAAGGGTGCTCACCAATGCGTCATCTTCATCATGGAAAGAAGTGACAAGTGGAGTGCCGCAGGGCTCCGTCCTGGGCCCGGTTCTGTTCAACATCTTTATTAACGACTTAGACGAAGGGTTAGAAGGCACGATCATCAAGTTTGCAGACGACACAAAACTGGGAGGGATAGCTATCACTCCAGAAGACAGGAGCAGAATTCAAAACGATCTTGACAGACTAGAGAGATGGGCCAAAACTAACAAAATGAAGTTCGACAGGGACAAATGCAAGATACTTCACTTCGGCAGAAAAAATGGAAATCAAAGATACAGAATGGGGGACGCCTGGCTTGACAGCAGTGTGTGCGAAAAAGACCTTGGAGTCCTTGTGGACAACAAGTTAAACATGAGCCAACAATGTGATGCGGCTGCTAAAAAAGCCAATGGGATTCTGGCCTGCATCAATAGGGGAATAGCGTCTAGATCCAGGGAAGTTATGCTCCCCCTCTATTCTGCCTTGGTCAGACCACACCTGGAATACTGTGTCCAATTTTGGGCACCACAGTTGAAGGGAGATGTTGACAAGCTGGAAAGCGTCCAGAGGAGGGCGACTAAAATGATTAAGGGTCTGGAGAACAAGCCCTATGAGGAGCGGCTTAAAGAGCTGGGCATGTTTAGCCTGCAGAAGAGAAGGCTGAGAGGAGACATGATAGCCATGTACAAATATGTGAGGGGAAGTCATAGGGAGGAGGGAGCAAGCTTATTTTCTGCTGCCCTGCAGACTAGGACACGGAACAATGGCTTCAAACTACAGGAAAGGAGATTCCACCTGAACATCAGGAAGAACTTCCTCACTGTGAGAGCTGTTCGACAGTGGAACTCTCTCCCCGGGGCCGTGGTGGAGGCTCCTTCCTTGGAGGCTTTTAAGCAGAGGCTGGATGGCCATCTGTTGGGGGTGCTTTGAATGCGATTTCCTGCTTCTTAGCAGGGGGTTGGACTAGATGGCCCATGTGGTCTCTACTATTCTATGATTCTATGATTCTATGATATTCCAGCAGCACTGTAAAACGAAATTGTACCCAACTATTTTCCCAGTATATTATGAAATATCATAAAAATAAAGCACACAAACATTAAGACCCTGCAGACACAGAAAACTCTTCGCTTTGCTGGTTCCCGTTTCTGTAATTCATTTCAGATCATTTTTAGTACGCTTCAGTTTTAATGATTAAAAAAAGGAACAAATTAAAGAATGGATTAAAAACCAGCAGATTAGTTTGTATTACATTTTCTGAATGGTTCAGTGTTAGCAAATTAACTGGAGAGATTTTGGCATTAATACATCAGCACTGATGCTAATGTTTTTAAACCCTGTTGGAATTGATAGACGGTGTCTTCTTTCAGGGAGAGTTTTTTAAAGGAGGCATACACAAAAATAACATGTTCCATACAATGAAAACAGCATAGAGCCTAAATATCTCTTTAGAAAAACTAAGTAAGAACTAAGAATGATTTTGACCAACTAAATTTTTACACATTTATAATGACATACTGTAGAGTATACTAATAGTGGTCTAATGACTAATAATAGTCATTTCTGTTTTTTTTCTTCCTCCTTCAATCTTTTGCTGCCTATATTCATTTTAATCCTACCTGGATTTTAAGAGTTTTAGAGCAAGGCTTTCGCTCAGCTCCATCATCAAAATCTCACTGATTTTGCTCATCTTTGTTTTCTAAGTTGTTCTTTTATGGGACATACATTTCCTTAATTTCCGTAAGTAGCCACCTCAAGTCCTACTTTTGGGGATAATTTGAGAAATTGTTACAGTATGATTCCTATATCCGCGGGACCAATATCCACAATTTCATGTGTCCATGCTAAATATGATCTTCCTAAAAAAATTCTAGGTCATCCAACACGACACTAATGTTCTTGGGATTTTTTTTATCGTATCAGAAGCAACTTGAGATCATACTGCAAGTCGCTTCTGATGTGAGAGAATTGGCTGTCTACAGGGACATTGTCCCAGGGATGCCTGGATGTGATACCATCCTGCTGGGAGGCTTCTCTCATGTTCCCACAAGCTAGAGCTGACAGATGGGAGCTCACCCCATCGCGTGGATTCGAACCAATAACCTTCAGGTCATCAACCCAACCTTTAGGTCAGCAGTCCAGCTGGCATAAAGTTTTAAGGAAAGAGCCACTGCAGCTCCTTCCTCTTGGGCTGGCAGTCCTTTATTTCAATAGGATTTGCTGTTATCTGTGGTTCATATATGCACTTGAAATGCACTTGAAATTTGGGAACATGTACCCAACATGAGTGCAGACCAAGGTCTTTAGGCACTGCACTCAGTGTGCCGATCCACCACTGGGACCACTTTTACTGGCTTGTGCCAGAGTGCTTGTCTGTTGCAGATTTTATTACTTATCGATTTGATTAAAATGTCCTCCAGATCTACTGTTGTGACACTGTGGTCAATGTTTGCTGGAGTCATGCTGGAGGACGTAGGGATTTCTAGAGAGATGTTTTCTCTGTTTTTTTGCTCAGACTGATCGTTGTCGGAAAAATATTTTTTCTAAATGGGAGGTGAGAGTTTTAGGGCAATGCCGGGGCTTCAAGGACCCCCAAAAGGAGTTACCAGTGTCCTGTGCTTTTTCCTACCCTACTTTAAAGTGCTTCTAATTGAAAAGCCTCTGTTTCCTTTTTTTGGTTACAGCAGACTTGGGAAGTGGATCCTCTATTGCTCGGCTTTTCCAAGGCCACATTCAGGAATTCGATCAGACTGGTTGAGCAGCAGACGTCTTTGCACAGTTGTACAAACAACAGCAGGGTTGGCAGTGCTTTTGCGCTGCCCTTCTATTGTGCCTTGTTAGAACGAAAACAATCGGAAAAGTCAATTGATGCTTGCTTGCAGCTGCCGAGCCTTCCCCCTTTGTGATGACCTGGAAAGCAGAGTTAGAGAGCTGCATGTGACAGAAGGAATACAAGAGTTCTTGGTGTGGTTTTTTTGTTTTCAGTTTTTTGCGTATTTATCTTCTAAAGGATCTGGTGGTATTATTATTTGATAGACAAGATTAGTACACAGCAAACAAGATCACTATGCTGGCTATTGTATTGGATCACACGTCACATATTTCCCAAGAGTCTAGGAGTATGTGATGTAATGACAAATAATGCGTGCAGATCCGAGTAGGGTGGCCTTTTGCAGCTGAGAGATGGTAATTTTGTCAGCGCCAATTGTTTTCAAGTGCAGGCCAAGGTTTTTAGGCACTGAAGTCAGTGTGCTGATCACCACTGGGACCACCTTTACTGGCTTGTGCCAGAGTCTTTACAGTTTGATATTTAAATCCTTGTATTATGTCAGCTTTTTCCAGTTGCTTCTTGTCGATTCTGCTGTCACCTGGGATTGCAACATCGACGATCCATACTTTGTTTTTTAATATAATTGTGAAGTCAGGAGTATTCTGCTCCAAAACTCTGTCAGGATTATTATTATTATTATTATTATTATTGACACAATGACATAGTATGACACAGCAAACAAGATAGATATGCTGGATTTTGTGTCACAAAATCACAAGTCAAACACTTCCCAAGTGTTTAGGACTGTGTGATGTATTTTCGGATGATGCGAGCAGATCCCAGTAGGGTGGCCTTTTGCAGTTGGCAGATCATAATTTTGTCAGTGTTTATTGTTTCCAAATGCCGGCTGTTATCTCTTGGCACAGCATCCAGTGTGGCGATCACCACCGGGACCACCTGTACTGGTTTCTGCTAGAGTCTTTGAAGTTCAATCTTGACTTCCTGATAGCGGCTGAGTTTTTCCTGTTGTATTATTATTAATATTATTATTATTATTTTATGACACAGCAAACAAGATAGATATGCTGGGTTTCGTATCACAAAATCACAAGTCGAACACTTCCCAAGTGTCTAGGACTGTGTGATGTATTTTCGGATGATGCGTGCAGATCACAGTACGGTGGCCTTTTGTTTTATTATTATTATTATTTATACTGTGCTTATTATTTATAGTCTCCTTGTGGAGTGAAACATTGGGATATAAATAAACCTCATCATCATAGTAACAATAAAGAGATTCAAAGCGATTTTATGCCTCGGAGTGTGATGGAGTCTCCTCCTCTGGAGATGTTTAAACACAAACTTGATGGCGTGTTTTGATTGAACCTATTTCAGGAGTGTTTTGATTGAACCTATTTTGGGGTGGAGCTGGGCATTCTGGATAAGGCCTTTGAAACCAAGAGGAGATTCACTGCTTCATTCACTGTGTCCACCCCTTGGGGGAAATGCAGACTTGTATGTATGTTCAAACAGAGGTAATTCAAGGCTGTGTATGTATGTGCAAATAGAGGTGTTAGGGAAAAAAATCCACAGCGCTTCTGGTACCAAGCATTTTGGATAAGGGATACTCAGGCCATATTTGTCTTTTGCATGCCATGAACATCCACATAGCAAACGCCCCAGGAGGTCAAATCTCCCAGGAGGTCAAATCTTTCTGAGAAACAGGCTTCTTTTGTGCTTCAGGGCTCCATATCTGTTTGGAGATGCCTTGTTTGGGAAAACTGTAGCACATGTTTGCATGTGTGCACATTTGTGTGTGTGTGTGTGTGTGTGTATCTGTCTATTTAGAAGTGCCAGGTTGTTGGAAAGCTGTAGTAAATATACCTTTCTATTTATCTTTCTAGTGATTTTATCTTATAGTTATATGTCATTGTTTGATATTATGATTTGGTTTCCACATATACAGTAGAGTTGCTTATCCAACCTTTGTTTATCCAACATTTCGTATTATCCAACACAGTCTGTCTTTTAGTACCCAGTATTTTTGTAGTCAATGTTTACAATACATTACAATGTTTTGGTGCTAAATACAGTAATTACTACATAACGTTACAGTGAACTGAACTGCTTTTTTGTTGATTTGTTGCAAAACGTGATGTTTTGTTGTTTCGTTTGTAAAATCATAACATAATTTGACGTTTAATAGGCTTTTCCTTAATCCCTCCATATTATCCAACACTTTCACTTATCCAACGTTCTGCCAGCCCATTTATGTTGGATAAGCGGGACTCTACTGTATGTTCAACATTGAATTTTGCTATTAATATGTTGTAAACCGCTTTGAGTCCCTCAGGGGTCAGAAAAGTGGTATATAAATACAGTAAATAAATAAATAAATCTATGCACGTACTACAGTTTTCCAACAACCTGGCATCTCAGAATATGTAAGAGCACTTCTTCTTGAACTGTGGCTCCCAACCCCATATGGGGTCCTCTTAGCTCAATGTTGGGATCACAAAAAACACCCTTTTACAGAAATCTGTTTGCAACAGTGCACAGTGTTTACAGTGGATTTTACAGATGATGCTTCAGCTGTACTCCACGAAAAGGAAAATCAGCCTGTTTAGCAAGCTTCGCAAACGCTGATTTATTATCAATAAATGTTTGATGTGTTTTCAAAGGTTTTCATAGCTGGAATCATTAGGTTGCTGTGAGTTTTCTGGGCTGTATGGCCATGTTTCAGAAGCATTCTCTCCTGACGTTTCACCCACATCTATGGCAGACATCCTCAGAGGTTGTGAAGTATATTGTCAATTAGGCAAGGAAGGACCTTATATATCTGTGTACCTTCCACAGATATATAAATCTCCCTTGTCTAGTTTCCAATATTCCTCAGCCTGCCATAGATGTGGGTGAAACATCAGGAGATAATGCTTCTGGAACATGGCCATATAGCCCGGAAAACTCACAGCAACCCGATAAATGTTAGGGTTTTATACCTGTTTTTTATATCTATATACCCGGGGTCATATATAAATTTGTTGGGTGGAAAGGGGTCCCTAGTGGAAAAAGTTTAAGAAGCCCTGTATTAAACTACAAATCCCTCCACCCCCGATCCCACAGGCCAACATGGTCTGCTGGGGATGGTGTGAAATCTAGTCCGGACCTACACAGATGGAGAGTGCTGGGTTGGTGAAAAATCTTTTGAATATATAATATGTGATTTTATTTGTTTATGATTTGTTTTTATTGTTGAGTTTTATATTGTTTATTGCCTGGTCTTGGCCCCATGTAAGCCGCCCCGAGTCCCCTTGGGGAGATGGGGCGGGGTATAAAAATAAAAATATTACTATTATTATTATTGTTATTACCAGTCCCCAAATTATGAACAAGATAGCTACTTTAGTTGAATTTGTATGCAAGTCGGATTTTTTTTTAACTTTAGCCAATATATATATATATATTAGATTTGAATAACATAGGGAAGGGTCAACACTCCTGTGACATTTGTTTTGCTGTCTGTGCCCCAGTTTGGAAGATTTCCCCTTACTTTCTGCCCCTGTCAGAACTGGATTTTAAAAAATGTGACTTGTTGTGGAAACAAGAACTAGGGATAAAGCTTCAGTGGAAACATCTTTTCCCCACGAGAAGTCTTCCAGGACTGGATTTCCTTTCCTAGGGATAGATTCTCTTACTTCTCACCTCCGTTCATAACTATGAGTTGGGTGTTAAGTCAGATGTTAATAACTCGGGGATTATCTGGATGTATATTGTTGATTGATCTTGAAGGATGCTGGGTTGGCGAGGAATCTTTGGAATCCTGAGACAGATAGTCTATTCAGATTTTTGTTGGGTAATCATGAGATGAATCGATTGCAGGCATCGTCTCGAAAGCCTCCAGTGAGCAGGAAATGATAGGGTGGAACTCTCCAGGGTAAAGCATCCACCTTGCTAACCTGATGTGCACCGACCTTTTCTTTGTTCTGTTCTGTTCTGTTCTGTTTGTTTGTTTTTAATCCCCCCTTCCTTGTCTTGCCTCCTGGGATCCTGCCAGGACAGGTTTCTAATTCTAGATTGCACAAGCGCCGAGAGGAAGCTTGCATTTTCATCCTCTCTTGGAAGAGAAGGCTCTGAACGCCAGAGTGGCTGGAGGTTGAGCCTGGAGGCTCAGCCCTGTCTCTGCGGCTTCTGGATTCCTCTCTGTTGGTATCTACCTGGGCTTGCCCGCCCCAAAGCCATTTGCCATGGCCCCACCTCTGGGAAGTCTTTCTGCCCCGGTCTTAGTTCTCGACCTTTGGGTTGCCTGGTCACTTCTCGCCCATTGCTTTGACCAGCCTTTGGGTCTTTGCTTTTCTGACCAAGCAAGCAGCCATTCCTTCCAGGCAAATAGTCAACAAGGTTGTTTGCCAACCACTGGCATCCAGGTATGTGCTGAGAAAAATATCATTAGCTGATGGGTGTAGTTGTGTGCATACTATCATCGCTGCACATTTGCTGGGATTGGGGCACAGGACCCTCGTGAAAGTGAAAAACCGTGATTTTTTTTTAATCACATTTTTTTTAGCCAGATAGAATACTTGATCTTTGTTCTGAGTATTGTAATATATATTTTGTTGAAATATGTTTATTTTATAGAATGTTTTACATGATTATGTGTTTTTAGCGATGTTGTAACCGACCTTGAGCCACGAGGAAAGGCAACTAATAAATTATTATTATTATTATCGACGCAACGACATTGTATGACACAGCAAACAAGATAGATATGCTGGATTTCGTATCACAAAATCACAAGTTGAACACTTCCCAAGTGTTTAGGACATTGTGATGTATTTTCAGATAATGCGCGCAGATCTCAGTAGGGTGGCCTTTTGCAGTTGGCAGATCGTGATTTTGTCAATGTCTATTGTTTCCAAATGCCGGCTGAGATCTTTTGGCACAGCACCCAGTATTCCCATCACCACCGGGACCACCTGCACTGGTTTGTGCCAGAGTCTTTGAAGTTCAATCTTGAGGTCCTGATAGCGGCTGAGTTTTTCCTGTTTTTCATCAATGCGTCTGTCACCTGGTATGGCGACATCAATAATCCTATTATTATTATTATTATTATTATTATTATTATTATTATTATTATTATTCTCTGAGAATATCTAGAAATATTTAGATATTCCTAGAGAATAATAATAATATAACTCAGTGGTCATGTTGGAAGTTAACAGCAGAATCACACTGGGAAGTCCTTGATTATTTCCAGATTTGATTTAAAAGGTTATCTTCAGGAATCCCTAGGCCCTCCAGGAATATGACCCAATGGTCACTTTCCTCTGGTCATGGTAAAATCTCTCTGTCCTTCAGCATGACCAAAGGAAAGTGACCATAGGGTCATCCTGGAGGGTTTAGAGATTCCTAGGGATAACCTTTTAAATCAAATCTGGGAATATTCAGATTTGCAAAAGTTAAAACTGCAAATGTGGAAGGATGTTATAGTATCAAAATAGTAACATTTTAGCAATCTCCTTCCTCCCCAATGATTTAATCCAGGAGTGGGAAACTGCGGTGGGGAAACTATTTTTACACTTATGGTCCTCTACTCGGATGCACTGGAAGTCACTTCTGGTTAAGATTTCTTTTGCTCATTTTGGATAATTTTTTTCCAGTGTGGGATGTTTTAAACCATTATGTTTGTGGCTAGTCTTGGTGCATTTAGAACAAAAATAATCTGAAAATTATTCCTCAAACTAAATTAATGGAATGAATTCTTTGATTTATTTGTGTTTTTTTAACCAATATTTTGGTTACCTGACAGAAGTGTATTAGATCTAGCTAGAAAGTGTAGATGGAAGCTGGCATACCTATTATAAGTTTCGGCACTCCTGGATTAAGTAAAATGATGCCTTATCAAAGGCTGGACAGCTTTACCAAGATCCCTAAATTGGCATGGGTTTTAAGGGTCACAGGCAGAAACTCTCTCCCCCAACCCCATCAAAGCTTGAAATGTTAAATGTGTTGTCGAAGGCTTTCATGGCTGGGAGCACAGGGTTGCTGTATGTCTTTCGGGCTGTGTGGCCATGTTCCAGAAGTATTCTCTCCTGACGTTTCACCCACATCTATGGCAGGCATCCTCAGAGGTTGTGAGGTATGGATATCCATACCATACCTCACAACCTCTGAGGATGCCTGCCATAGATGTGGGCGAAACGTCAGGAGAGAATACTTCTGGAACATGGCCACACAGCCCGAAATACATACAACAACCCTTGAAATGTTAACTTTTTGAACTTCAAGATCCAGAATATCTCCCCATTTCATTCTTGATGGGGGATTCTGGGAGCCATAGTCTAAAAAAATGTTTCAAGGCTTTCCATTTTTCACTGATTCCTAGATATCCAAACCTTTAAATGGGAGCTGCAAGCGATTGATTGCATCTCTGACCTTTTGTATTCAAAGGAGGTTCCCTGCCACAAATACACGTTTCTTTTTATCCATGTGTTACTTTCCATAATAAAAGGTAGTCCTTTAGTTTGAAAAGACAAATTGCCATCTGATCAATAAAATCTTTCATTGAAATCCTATCTGTGTCCTGGAGAAATCCTGGAGAGTCTCTTATTGTTGTTAGAAATGCAATCTGGATAGAGGCACTGTGGTCAGTTCTCATATTTCTAATGATGAGCATTAGCTTGGAAAACTGGTGCTGATGCCCAGCTAAGAATATAAGGAGCTTTATATTTGAACTATACATTTACAAAGAATCTGGGCATTTATAATTTGGTGATGGAAATTTTTATATTAGGAAGTTCTAGTGTTCTTTTACAGAGAATCCTAAATACCACCTGAAACTGTCCATCTCACGATTCTATAGGATGGAACCATAGCAGGTAAAGCAGAGCAGATACACTTGTAGTTTGAGGGAATGCTCTGCTGTTTCTTTAGTAGCTCCTGCCCAAGAGAGATGGCTCTTGGAAGCTAAGCAGGGAAGGCCCTGGTTACTTCTTAGATGGCTGACCACTAGCAAATGCCAAATGCCGTAGGCAAAGGAAAAAAACCTGGCAGAACCAACTTTGAGCCTTCCTTGCCTAAGAAAACCTCATTTAATGCCCCCGGTGGTACAGTGGATTAAACCCTTGTGCTGGCAGGGCTGATGACTTGAAGGTTGGGTAGTTGACCTGAAGGTTGCTAGTTCGAATCCAACCCAGGGAGAGCGCGGATGAGCTTCCTCTATCAGCTCCAGCTCCATGCGGGGACATGAGAGAAGCCTCAGACAAGGATAGTAAAACATCAAAACATCTGAGCGTCCCCTGGGCAACGTCCTTGTAGACGGCCAGTTCTCTCACACCAGAAGCAACTTGCTGTTTGTCAAGTTGTTCCTGACACAGAAAAAAAATCCATGGGGTCTTCAGAAGTTGTCAGGTAACTTAAAGGCATGTACATACACTCAGGATTTTGAAATGTTATCTCTGCATATCTAATTGCAGTGAATTATCTTTTGGGATGAGCTTTCCTGGGTAACAGGGAATTTTCAAAGTTCAAAAAGACCTGTTCTCAAAGGTCAGAGTCATAAGTAATTCAGTTACTCACTAAGAAGTTACTTTTGTTGGCACCTCCACTGTAGAATTAATGCAGCCCGGTCCCATTTTAACTGCCATGGCTCAGTGCTATGGAGTTCATAGTTTTCTCTTCCAAATACCTCACCAAATACATTCAAGTCCTAATCAGGGCAAAATCCTGCTTAGCTGCCAGGATTTCAGGGGAATCTGTCGCCTTTAGGGTATTCAGACTCTTCCTTTATCAGGTCATGCAAAGATGGGGAAAGCATAGCTTGCCTGCAGTGTTTACTGTAATCCACCACATTTCAGTGTCTAGTGTAGCCTTCCAGGTACATCATCTCTTCCTCATCGCTCTGAATTACAAATACAGAAGCCTCTGAGGCCATAGTTTTGCTATTCAAATTCCATTTTGCCTGCAGGCCTGTTATAAGCGAAGACGGAAAAACATTTTTTAGATTATAAGAATGCATTTGGCCTAAAACTAGGTGGGGCAACTGCATTTAAATACCAAGTGCAATTATGAATCTACTGTTACTTTTCTCCCAGTATTGGTTCCAAGCAGTTTGCAGTGTATTATTTTAATACTAGTTTTAAAAAAATCGTGTCAGGAGCGACTTGAGAAACTGCAAGTCGCTTCTGGTGTGAGAGAATTGGCCATCTTCAAAGATGTTGCTAAGGGAATGCCCAGATGTTTGATGTTTTACCATCTTTGCAGGAGGCTTCTTTCATGTCCCCGCATGGAGCTAGAGCTGACAGAGGGAGCTCCTCCACACTCTCCCTGGGTTGGAATCGAACTGGCAACCTTCAGGTCAGCAACCCAACCTTCAAGTCAGTAGTCCTGCCGGCACAAGAGTTTAACTCATTGTGCCACCGGAGGCTCCTAAGACTAGGGATGACACAATAGGAAAGTTTCAAAACCATAAATCGACCAATCTAGAGATTTCCAAACTCTAATCCTCAAGGTGTTTTGGACTTAAGATCCCAGAAGCCTGAGCTCCCTTGGCTAATGATCAGGGATTATGAGAGCCAAAAAGTCAAAAACATCTGGAAGAGCAGAGTTTGGGAAATATTGATTTAAAACTTCTAAAAATTAATTGAAGACGTTGTATAAAAATTACAATACAGACAGTTAAAAACCTCATTGGAGTGTGTTAATTGCCATTTTGGCCACAAAATGCCGAAAGGGATTTGTCAGGAGGATCACCGGAAGGGCAGAAATATCCTTTAGACCAGCAGGAATTGCTTATACTTGATGCCACAAATCATTATGTTTCCCAATTACTTTTAAAAGACTTTTTAAGAAGTGATTTTTCAAGTTGCATGCAATTCATGCAATCGTCATACAAATCATTTATCAATGGACAAGTAATGTAAAAAGTTACTTTAAGAAACATTATAACATACTAGCTGTGCCCGGCCACATGTTGCTGTGGCGAAGTATGGTGGTATGGGAAATAAAGTATTGAGGAATTGGTGGTAGTTAAGGTAAAGGGTAAATGTTTTCCCCTGACATTAAGTCCATTATAAATGGGTTATATAGCTGTGTGGAAGGGCCTTCAGTCTACACTGCCATATAATCCAGTTAAAATGAGACAATCTGTATTTTATAGGCAGTGTGGAAGAGGCCTAAGTGAGGCCTAACTCTGCCTGTGCCCTGGGCTGAGTGGGTTGCTAGGAGACCAAGTGGGCGGAGCTTAGCCTTCTTACTGGCAGCAATTGGATAAAAACAATTATTAATCTCCCTCTAATTAGGACTTTATTTTTCTTTTCTTTTTGTTGTATGAACGTAGAGGCATGGATGAGGGGTTGTGCTGCCAAGTTTAGTGTTTCTGGGATGTGTAGTTTTGTTGTTTTGTCCTAGGCCGAAATGTCATTACCCTTTTATATATATAGATTGCAAGCCCACCTGGATTTTGCCATTTGAACATCCATGAATTTAGTTATCCACAGAGGTCCTGGAACCAAACAACAAGCAGATACCAAGGGCCCATTGGACTCCCAGTATGCCCAATGTCAGTTGAGTTTTGGGGGTCTGGATTCATGAAGAGAATCCCCAAAGACTGATTTAAATGGTCTTTTGAACACTCTTCATAATCTTTCTCTGATTGTCTGGCACTGAATGTCATCCCATTCCCATTTGAAGTGCTTTTCTGGGGATGCCATTTGTGGAGATGGCATCGTTTAAGAAAGAACTCAGTCATCACTGCAACTGAGTATGTTTTAATGTAGTATATGTTTTATTATTTTATGTTTATATGTTTTAAATGTATTTATATGATTGTATTTTATTGTGTATTGCTGGGCTTGGCCTCCATGTGAGCTGCGCCGAGTCCCTTCGGGGAGATGGGGCGGTATATAAGAATACATTTATTATTATTATTAAATGGTATGATATACATTGTTCAAATGTTGGGTTAGAGCTTTAAAGACCTGTGTTGAAGCCATGAAATTCACTAGGTAATCGTGGGCGAGTCATGCTCTCTCCGCTGGCTTTGGCTCACAGGATTGCTATGAGGATATAGCGGTGAAAGGAAGTGAATCATCTAAACTCCCTGGAGCTCAGCAGTAGATCAAAGTTTTGTGAGCAAAAGATCATGGGTTCAGTACTTGGCATTTGCAGGTAGACCCTGAGGGGATATCTACCTGGATGGGGAATAAGAGCCATCTCTTCTTGAACCTGCTGTGCTCAAAACGTTTGGGATTACAGCTAGCGTTATCGCTAATCAAAGTACTATTGGGTCCTTCAGATATTTTAGACTTCACTTTCCAGAATTCCTGAAAGTTGGCAAAGTTGATGAATCGCTCAGGTGAGATATTTGGCAGGTATCAGGAGGTTGCTATGAACAATAAGTAAATACAGGCAATCTCCAAGTTACAAACAAGATAGGTTCTGCATGTTTGTTTTAAGTTAAATTTGTATGTAAGTGAAAACAGCCTTCTTTGGAGGCTTTTAAGCAGAGGCTGGATGGACATCTGTCAGGGATGCTTTGGATGTCATTTTCCTGCTTTTTGGCTGGGGGTTGGACTGGATGGCCCACAAGGTCTCTTCCAACTCTAAGATCCTATTATTCTTTTTTTAAGTGGAACTCCAGATGTGTGTGTATATATGTGTGTGTGTGACATATACATATACATATACACGTGTGTGTGTGTGTGTGTGTTTATGTATGTGTATGTTAGCTTTGGATAGCAGAAGGAAGGCTTAATAGCCCAGTGATCTTTGTTTTGCTGTCTATGCCCCTGTTTTGAATATTTCATCTCACTTTCTGTCCCTGTGACAATTGGATTTTTTAAAAAATTGTTTTGTTGTGTAAACAAGGATTAGTGAGAAAACTTCAGCGGAGACTCCTTTTCCCTATGATAACTCCTTCAGGAGTGAATTTCTCTTCCAAGGGGTAGATTTCTCTCACCTGCTATCGTGTCTCTCCACCATTCTTAATCATGAGTCATTTGTGAGCCAGATATTTGTAACTCAGTGACTTGCTTTACACGTTGCTGGTGATACCTCCTTCAGGAGTCAATTTCCCTTCCAAGGGGTAGATTTCTCTCACCTCCTGTTGTCTTTCCACCATTCTTAATTATGAGTAATTTGTGAGCCAGATCTTTGTAACTCGGTGACTTGCTTTACACGTAGCTGGAACTGTGGTATCTCCTTTATTGGAGGTTTTTAGATGGAAGCTGGATGTCTATCTGTAGGAGTATTTGAGATGGAATGCAACATGGAACTAAAATACAGCAGGTAACTAAAAGGATAAAATCATTTAAAACACATAGATTAAAACCATAAGATTAAAATGCACATTAGAATAATTCATACTCATAAAATGGCTATTAAAATTCATAGATTATATGAGACTGATAGGAATGCTGGAAAATATGGGTCTTTCATTCTGTTTTCAATTCTGACAGCTCATTTAGTTGAACACCCTCCCCAGAGAAATACGGCAAGCCCCAACCCTTTTGAGTTTTAGAAAAGCCCTGAAAACATGGCTATGTGCCCAGGCTTTTGAAGATTAAATGATAATGACGACCCGGACTGATTTACGGCTACAACACGAGGACTTTGGAGGAATGGATTTTAATCATATGTTTTTATATTTTTTATATTGTTTTAATTGTTTTATTGGATTTTTATTGCTGTTTTAATTATGTATAGGCATCGAATTGTTAGTCTTAGTAGATCACAAGCTGCACATGAGCCAACAGCAGGATACGGCAGCTAAAAATGCCAGTGCAATTCTAGGCTGCATCAGTAGGAGCTTTGTGTTTAGATTGAGGGAAGTCATGGTCCCAATCTGTTCTGCTTTGGTTAGGCCTCACATGGAATAACACTGTGTCCAGTTCTGGGCGTCATAAGTCAAGAAGGATATGGACAAGCTCCAGAGAACGGCAGGCAAAATGATCAAAGGTTTTGAAACCGAGCCCTATGAGGAACAGCTTGAGGATCTGCATATCCTTATCTTTAAGATAAAAGAAGGCTGAGATTGCATATGATAGCCATGTCTAAACATTTGAAAGGATGTAACATTGAGGAGAAGGTGAACATGTTCCCATCAGCCTTGGACTCAATGTTGTGACTTGCCGGCAATTGCAATTCAGCGCCATTGACGTTCACTCACCTCTGCTCTAAAAGCTTTGTTTTTTATATCATAAAACTATTTGCCTCAGGTCAGCTTTGTCACACCGAGCTGGGCTTTTTTATCATTGTTTGTTAGCTGTTTTTTTTTATTTTGTGATAAAATAAATAGTAAATGTGATTTATTTAAAGCATTTCTACCTTGGCCTTTAGACGGAAAGGCTCCGGGATTGGCTTACAGATCAATAAACACAAGACAGTCCCTGATCTTTAGCTTGCAAGCTTAAAATAAAAGAGCTGCTCCAAAAAGGGAGAAAAAATGATGAGGGGAAAGGTAAAGCGTGAATATTCAAATTGTAGGTTTTAATGCTATACAGATAGCTTTCCAGCTGCAGGGGAAGACAAGTGAGATAGAAAAGGAATGCAATAAAATGAAGGCATGTGAAAATCTCAGACTGAGATTTGAAAATATCTTCAAATGATGGATAGAGCAAAGCTTCAGGCTTGTTCCCATGTAAGCCGTCCCAAGTCCCTTTGGGGAGATGAAGGCAGGATACAAAAATAAAATTATTATTGTTAAATACAATTTTTGCAGCACCGTTATATTTTTTTGTTAATGATCAAGTTGACTTTGACTTGGAGAATAAGAGAATGCCAAGTCACCCTGTTAACAACAGCCCTACTCAGGTCTTGTAAAATCAGGACTATAGGACTTTCTTTCTTGAAGTTATCTACTAGTAATGCAGTTTTGCTCTTTTCTACTGTATCAAGAAGTACAGTAGAGTCTCACTTATCCAACACTTGCTTATCCAACGTTCTGGATTATCCAACGCATTTTTGTAGTCAATGTTTTCAATACATCGTGGTATTTTGGTGCTAAATTCGTAAATACAGCAATTACATAGCATTACTGCATATTGAACTACTTTTTCTGTCAAATTTGTTATATAACATGATGTTTTGGTGCTTAATTTGTAAAATCATAACCTAATTTGATGTTTAATAGGCTTTTCCTTAATCTCTCCTTATTATCCAACATTTTTGCTTATCCAACATTCTGCCGGCCCGATTATGTTGGATAAGTGAGACTCTACTGTATTGCCTTTTCTAATGAGTTTGTCCTTCTTTTTGGAACTGCAGTGGGCTCCATATTTGTGGGCTGGATTATTCTTGGTTTTGATTTGATTGTTTTTTTCAAGATATAATAATATATAATATAATAATAATAATAATAAAACTTTATTTATACCCCGCCACCATCTCCCCAACAGGGACTCGGGGCGGCTTACATGGGGCCATGCCCAAAACAATACAATGTAAACAGCATATAAAAGAAGCACAACACAGCACAACACAATACAATAAGCAATACAGTAAATAATATCCATTACAAAATAAAACAAGGAGACAATAAAAACAAGGGCAGACCACATGAACATTAAGTTAAAACTCGGGGTGAGAAAGACATAAAAATAAAAACCACAGCGAACAGGGTCATAAGGGAGTGGGGTATTCTGGAGGATAGATATTAGAGGGAGCAACGGAAAAGAAATATAACATGGTTACTCTCCAAAAGCGCAGCGAAAGAGCCATGTTTTCAAGTCTTTCTTGAAGGCTGCTAGTGTGGGGGCTTGCCTAATCTCCGTGGGCAGAGAATTCCACAATCGGGGAGCCACAGCAGAAAAGGCCCTCTCCCTTGTTCCCACAAGGCGGGTCTGGGATATCGGGAGTGGGGACAGGAGAGCTTCCCCTGATGAGCGAAGGGATCGTGTAGGCTTGTGATAGGAGATACGGTCACGAAGGTAGGTGGGTCCCAAACCGTTTAGGGCTTTATATGTGATGGTATACACCTTGAATTGGGACCGGAAAATAAAAGGCAGCCAGTGGAGCTCCTTGAACAGGGGAGTAGATCTCTCCCTGTAACTCGCCCCCGTAATTAACCTGGCAGCCGAGCGCTGGACCAATTGTAGTTTCCGGGCCGTCTTCAAGGGAAGCCCTACGTAGAGCGCATTACAGTAGTCCAGTCTAGAGGTAACTAAGGCATGCACCACCGTGGTCAAGTCAGACTTCACGAGGTATGGTCGCAGTTGGCGCACAAGTTTGAGTTGTGCGAAGGCCCTCCCGGCCACCGCCGACACCTGCGCCTCAAGCGTCAGCGCTGAGTCCAGGAGGACCCCCAAACTGCGGACCTGTGATTTCAGGGGGAGTGCGACCCCGTCCAGCACAGGCTGCCACCCGACACCCCGATCCGACGCGCGACTGACCAGGAGGGCCTCTGTCTTGTCAGGATTGATCCTCAGCTTGTTCCTCCTCATCCAGTTCCTCCTCATCCACAGCGGCCAGGCACTGATTCAGCATCCGAGGGGCTTCCTTGGATTCAGATGGAAACGAGTAGTGGATTTGCGTGTCCTCTGCGTAGAGATGGCAACGCCCTCCAAAACTTCGGATGACCTCTCCCAGCGGTTTCATGTAGATGTTGAATAGCATGGGGGATAGAATAGACCCTTGCGGGACCCCACAGGTCAATGGCCAGGGGTCCGAGCAGGTGTCCCCCAGCTTCACCATCTGGGAACGCCCCTCCAGGAAGGGCCTTTCTACCCAGACATATAATCCAGAATATCAAGGCAGATAATCCACATTATCTCATAGAATCATAGAGTTGGAAGAGACCTCTCAGGCCATCCAGTCTAACCCCCTGCCAACTGGATTATCTGAGTCTACGCTGCCATATAATCCAGTTCAAAGCAGATAATCTGGATTTTATATAGCTGTGTGGTAAGGATCTAGGTCTTCCAAGCAATTCTGTGGTCAATGTCTAGAGGAAAACAGCCATGGAATCACGATGCAGGACCTACAGTTTCCTGGAGAGGTGTTCATTCATGTGACTGGAGAGGGCTGTCCGTAGTGAAAATATAGGGTTTCTACGGGAGGAGGTGTCTTGGAACAAATCCCTTGTGGATACAAGAGCCGTACTGCATTTCAGAGAACTGTCCTCCTTGCTAATTACTATGGTCTGAATGTTTTGTTAGTCCTACTAGAGCAGGGATGCCATACTCCTTTTCCACATCAAGGGTTACTTTCAAAGGGTTGTTGAATCCATGGACAGAGAATCTGTGGGAGACAGAGGGCAAACTATATATATTTTTTAACATAATATTCAGTACTCTGCTTTTTACCCAACTGGGGTCCATAGATGTTATTGAACAACTCCCTTCACTTTTGATGGCACTATGTAGCAAAATTTGAAACATTTTCTGTTCCTGGTTTGAAAGTGTTACAGTGTTCCCTCACTACTTTGCGGTTCACTTTTCGTGGATTCGCTGTTTCGCGGTTTTTCAATAAACTCTAAAAGACTATTATAAATCATAAAACATTACAATTTACAGCCTAAGGAAGGGAGGAAGGAGAAGCCAGAGAGAGAGAAAAGGAGCCCAAGTGGCAACGAGAGGAGAAGGAGGCGATTTATCAACACACGATTGGTTGATAAAGACTTAAAATATTGTATAACTACTAAAATAATGTATAAATATTAAAATAAATATAGTGTCCCTACTTTGCGGATTTTCAGTTATTGCGGATGGTCCTGGAACCTAACCCCAGCGATAAGTGAGGCAACACTATATATATCTGTGGAATGGCCAGGGTGGGAAAAGAACTCATGGCTGTTTGAGGAAAGCGAGAATGTTGCAGTTGGCCTCTTTGATTAGCATTGAATGGCCTTGCAGTTTCAAAGCCTGGTTGCTTCCTGCCTGAGGGATCCTTTGTTGGGAGGTGTTTCCTTTTTAATTGTGCAGTACTTACTTTGAAAGTTGTTATACGCCATAAACTTTGTTTTTCTGGCTACCATTTTAAACCTTTTATTGTGCCATTTTTAACCTTTCATATGCCATATTCAACTTTTTGCGCAGCCCACAAAAATAAAGATTTTGCAGTTTAATAAACTTTCTCCATGTTTTTATGATAAATCCAATTCGAAAATGACATTTATAATCCAGGAACAAAAATTGTGTTATACAGTTTTATTTGCCATGTGGACTGGGAATTGCAGCCCAACGGCACTTGCAGCTCTGAGGTTGGGGAAAGGTTTTTAAGCCAGTCGTATCCACAATCCTTGTATCTCAATTCAAACACTACTATCTCGAATAAGCAGAACAAACCATAACCTTGCAGGAGTTACTGTATCACAACTCCCATCAGCTCTTGTCATGATGTTTAATGAGAAGGAAGGCAGGAGTTTTAAGAAAGAAAAAGTGAATTGTAAATAAATATACTAGTCTAGCATTTGGAGGGCCACATAAAATGATATGGTGGTCTGGATTCGGCTCATAGGCCTTGAGTTTCACACATCTGTACTAGCAGGAAACTATTAAGCCAAATATGAAATGAATCAATTCATTTCTCATGGCTCCATTCTATGAAATCCGGGTAATTTTAGTTTAGTGATTTCTCAGCACTCTTTGGCAGAGAAGAACTTGAAAAGCTACAATTCCCACAATTTCATAGCTTTGAGCAATTGTAGTGAAAATGGTGCCAAACTGCATTGATTCTACAATGTAGAGAACAAAAAAATACAAATACTAGATACTAGTATTTGGGAGCGCTTTAGTCTTTTGTCTGGGATGAAGAATTCCTATGCTGCTGGCAGGCTGCCCGGGAGATGTGAAATGTTTCTCCCAGCACATCTAGGAATTCAAAGTATTTTTCCAGCCGTGCTCCCGGTGACCTCTGTGCTTTGTAAGGAGTTCGGTTGCCAAGTTGCATCCTATGTTCTGTTGTGGCTTCACATTCTCTGCATGTTCTGCTTTGCATGGTGGTTAGATGCAAAGCTCTTAAAGGGAAACATCAATATAATGTGAAGATGTACATGCCCACTGAAGAGAAGTTTGAAAGGACTTATAATAGCCATACTTAAATATTTAACATGAATATGTTACGTGGATGTTGGACTACAACTGTTTTCATCATTAGACATCATGACTAGAGCTGATGGGAGTTGTGATATAGTAACATCTGGAAGGCTGCAGTTTGTTTATTCAGGAGAGTGGGATTTGAATATAGATACAAGGCTCATGGATGAGATGTCAGACTTTAAAATGTCCTTTAGCCTTTCCCCAACTTCAGAGCCACAATTGCTATTGGGTTGTAATTCCCATTATCCCTAGTCTGCATGGTGAATAATCAAAAGTAATGGGAGTTGTCATTCTTTAACATCTGGGGAACCAAACTGGCTCAAAGATCACCAAACACATGCGAAAGCAATCGCTGGCCCCTTGTATCCACCAATTCTCCATCCATGGATTCAATGGCCCTTTGAAGGCAACCATAAGGCTGATGCGGCCCTCAATGAAAGTGAGTTTGACACCCCTGTTATAAGACTTCAATATCTAAGGGGGGAGGGGAAAATTAATAATTTAATTTTTTAAAGGATAGTATTTATAACTACTTGATCAAATCCTTCCGATACATAAATGGGGCAAAAAAACACGAAACAGTGACAAAAAAATCTCTTAAATATGGGCACACTGTAAAATTAAGTACAGCTTCTTACTTGAGTAACTATTTAAGCAACTTCAGAATGTTTTTCATTCAGAAGCCAGGGCCAGCACTTCAAACATGTTAACTTCCCCTTCCACCTTTTAAATGAAGCCAGAGTGCAGCACTAAGCAGAACTAACTTTAAAATCTATCATTGCACAACAAAATGAGTAAATAAAGAGAAACAGCAAAGTGTAGTGGTTTGAACACTGTACTACGACTCTGGAGGCAAATGATCGAATCACTGGGTTGCTGTGAGTTTTCCATGCTGCATGGCCATGTTCCAGAAGCATTTTCTCCTGACGTTTCACCCACATCTATGGCAGGCATCCTCAGAGGTTGTGAGGTCTGTTGAAAACTAGGCAAGTGAGGTTTACGTATATATCTCTGGAATGTCCAGAGTGGGAAAAGAACTCATGACTGTTTGAGGAAAGTGTGAATGTTGCAGTTGGCCACTTTGATTAGCATTGAATGGCCTTGCAGCTTCAAAGCCTGGCTGCTTCCTGCCTGGGGGATCCTTTGTTGGGAGGTGTTAGCTGGTTGTTTCCTGTTTGGAATTCCTCTGTTCTGAGTGTTGTTCTTTATTTACTGTCCTGATTTTAGAGTTTTTAAAATACTGATAGTAAGATTTTGTTCATTTATCATGGTTTCCTCCTTTCTGTTAAAATTGTCTACATGCTTGTGGATTTCAGTGGCTTCTCTTTGTAGTCTGACATAGTGGTTGCTAAAGATAGCGAGTCACCATTTGACTATGGAAACCCATTAGGTGGCCTTGGAGTCGCATCTCTCAGCCACAGAGGAAAGCTACAGCAAATCCCTTCTGAACTAACCATGCCAAGAAAAACTTGTGATCAGTTTTCCCTAAGGCTTGAATAGGTCGGTAATGACTTGTAGGCAGACAACAACAAAGGGATACGCATTGCTAAATGGATCTTATCCAAAGTAAACCAGCTATTGTGTAAGCTTTAATAGTGCTGTGATAGAGTTGTATGAAAGGGTGCTTGGTTGGCTTTTGCAGCACAGAGGAGTGAAAATGTGGATTCTGAATCCATGGATAAAGGGTTACTCTATATTCTAAAATCAGGGAGAACTTTCCCGAGAATTTCTCAAACCTCAATGGAGACCTTGTGTTTGTTGCTGTTCTGGTTTATGATATTTTGTTGCATTTGTCCTGAGCAAAATTTCATGGGAAATCAGGTGCAAAGGTCGGTGAAATTTTCATGCAGTTGTATAAATATCAGGAAAGGCTTCCTTTCCCTTCCCTCTGAAAGCTCAAAATAGTTGAACTAATATTGGAATACAGTGGGGAAAACACCTAGCAGGTATCCTTAGTGTGGTTCAGATGTTTTATATTTTTCCCAAGCTTGACTTGGGGAGTGTCTTCTTCTTCTTCTTCTTCTTCTTCTTCTTCTTCTTATTATTATTATTATTATTATTATTATTATTATTATTATTATTATTATGTGCAAGAGGACATGACAGATTAATAGCATGCACCCTGCATTATTTAGATGCCACGAAGAAAATCCAGAAACTCTGAAAGTATTTTAATATCTTGCCTGATGTGCTTTGGGGAGGAAAAAGAGAGGCAAAAATAGCGTTGATTTCCAATTTGAATACAGTTGGCCTTCCATGCTTGGGGTTTTTACTTTTGCTGTTTTGATTATTTGCGGATTTGATATCCTCTCAAGGATAACTTTATGGTCAACTTTTCCCAGAGTCATGTTGGAGGGCCTAGAGATTCCTATTGAGAACATCATAATTTTAAGATGCACCCCATTCTTTGAGATGTTTATATAGGGAGGAAAATGACACAGACAAAATAGAAAACACTTGGGGAAAAGGCACTGCTCCTCATTAGGTCTTATCTTTCCAGGTTTGGCTAGTATCCATTTCAATGGCACAAGTGGTGCTTGTTTATTATGGAATTGCAGTCAGCCTTCTGCATGTGGTGAGGTTCGTGGCACAGAACCTGAGTAAAAGCGAAAAACTATAAATAAAGAAATGGCCTTCTTGTTGTTGTTGTTGTTGTTGTTGTTGTTGTTGTTCTGAGTCTTCCAGCTTGACTATGGCCAACATATGCGGGAATATGAACACGGAATCATTTTTAAATTTTTTTATTAATGCTTATTACAATTTAAAAACGGTGGGGAGGGTAGGAGGATAGGGGAGAGAAAAAATAGGGGGGAGGGTTGTGGGAGATGGTGGTGTAAAAGACAACTAAGGAAGGAGGGGGAATGGAAGAAGGGATTTGGGATTTTGGAAGATCTGTGAAGTGATAAGATTTGTGAGGGTTAATTTTGTGTTTATGCATGCAGGTGGTTGTTGATTGTGATCTTGACTCTGAATTGAAGGAGTCTTAGTATGTTCGTCCACAGTCATCATTATCTTTCGTCTGCGGTCCTCGTTGTCATTGTGTCGTGATTTTTTCTGAGAAGATCCCTGAAATCAACTAGGATGATCATGGAATCCTATTGGAGAACCTAGAGCAGTGGTTCTCAACCTTCTTAATGCCGTGACCCCTAAATACAGTTCCTCCTGTTGTGGTGACCCCAACCACAACATTATTTTCGTTGCTACTTCATAACTGTCATTTTGCTACTGTAATTAAATATCTGATATGCAGGATGTATTTTTATTCACTGGATCAGATTTGGCACAAATACCCCATACGCCCAAATTGGAATACTGGTGGGGTTGGCAGGGGAATGATTTTGTCATTTGGGAGTTGTAGTTACTGGGATTTATAGTTCACCTACAATCAAAGAGCATTCTGAACTCCACCAATGATGGAATTGTACCAAACTTGGCACACAAAAGTCCATGACCAACAGAAAATACTGGAAAGGTTTGGTGGGCATTGACCTTGAGTTTTGGAGTTGTAGTTCACCTACATCCAGACAGCACTGTGAAAGCAAACAATGATGAACCTGGATAAAATTGGGAGTTGTAGTTCACTTACACCCAGACAGCATTGTGAAAGCAAACAATGATGAACCTGGATAAAACTTGGCACAAATACTCAATATGCCCAAATGTGAACACTGGTGGAGTTTGTGGAAAACAGACATTGATATTTGGGAGTTGTAGTTGCTGAGATTTATAGTTCATCTACAATCAAAGAGCTCCTTGAACCCCACCATGATAGAATTGGGCCAAATTTCCCACACAGAACTCCCATGACCAACATAAAATACTGGTCTTTGGTAATACCTCTGACCTAGAGAGAAACGTTGACCTAGAGAGTCCTAAATAATAATAATAATAATAATAATAATAATAATAATAATAATAATAATAATAATGAAATCCAGCATATCTATCTTGTTTGCTGTGTCATAAAAAATAATAATAATAACAATACATCACAGTTGTGGAAAGGAAAAAGGTTTGGATCAGTGATGTTGCCATCCCAGGTGACAGTCGCATTGACGAAAAACAACAGGAAAAACTCAGCTGCTATCAGGACCTCAAGATTGAACTTCAAAGACTCTGGCAGAAACCAGTACAGGTGGTCCCGGTGGTGATCGGCACATTGGGTGCCGTGCCAAAAGATCTCAGCCGGCATTTGGAAACAATAGACATTGACAAAATTACGATCTGCCAGCTGCAAAAGGCCACCCTACTGGGATCTGCACGCATCATCTGAAAATACATCACACAGTCCAAGACACTTGGGAAGTGTTCGACTTGTGATTTTGTGATACGAAATCCAGCATGTCTATCTTGTTTGCTGTGTCATAATAATAATAATAATAATAATAATAATAATAATAATAATAATAATAAACTTTATTTATACCCCGCCGCCATCTCCCATTGGGATTGGTGCGGCTTACAAAATAGCACACAGAGATGTCATATATAAAATACATAATGCATAAAATACATCAACATGAAAACAATAACAACATTACATAAACCAGGTATATAAATTGGATAAAACAATCTCTATTAAAATAGAATCAGTTAAAAGATCCATGTAATCAATATAGCAGCCCAGCTGAGTGCACAGAATATAGATATAAAGTGCTAAGTGATTGGCAGTCAGTTCTGGTTACTGTCTAAACATTATCAAATGCCTGCTGGAAAAACCAATTTTTTAACTCCTTCCTAAAGTGTTATAGTGTAGGGATTTGTCTAAGTTCCCTGAGGAGGTCGTTCAGGAGCCGGAGGGCCACCACTGAGAACGCTGTCTCCCTCGCCCCCATGAACCACAATAAAGACGGATGCAAGGCCGAGGGGAGGTCTTCCCTGGCAGATTTTAGAGCCCGTACCGCTTCATACGGGGAGATGCAGTCACAAGGATCGACTGGACCCGAACCTTCAAATTTTTTTCCAAATGGTTGGTTGTCTAGGTAAAGGTTTCCCCTGACATTAAGTCTAGTCACGTCCAACTCTGGGGGTTGCTGATCATCTCCATTTCTAAGCTGAAGAGCCGGCGCTGTCTGTAGATGCCTCCAAGGTCATGTGGCCGGCATGACTGCATGGAGCGCCATTACCTTCCCACCAGAGCAGTACCTATTGATCTACATTTTCATGTTTTCGAATTGCTAGGTTGGCAGAACCTGGAGCTAACAGTGCAAGCTCACCCCACTCCTTGGATTCGAACCGCCAACCTTTCAGTCAGTAAGTTCAGCAGCTCAGCGGTTTAACCTGCTGTGCCATCATGAAAACAGGCTTCCTTAGTGATAGCATCAATCTTCTCTCTTGTATTTGGAAAAGCAGATGTTGTATTCACCTTTAAATGTCTTCTATAAACATACTAGCTGTGCCCAGCCACGCGTTGCTGTGGCGAAGTCTGGTGGTATGGGAAATAAAGTATTGAGGAATTGGTGGTAGTTAAGGTAAGGGTAAAGGTTTTCCCCTGACATTAAGTCCATTATAAATGGGTTATATAGCTGTGCGGAAGGGCCTTGAGTCTACACTGCCATATAATCCAATTAAAATAAGGTAATCTGTATTTTATAGGCAGTGTGGAAGAGGCCTAAGTGAGGCCTAACTCTGCCTGTCCCCTGGGCTGAGTGGGTTGCTAGGAGACCAAGTGGGCGGAGCTTAGCCTTCTAACTGGCAGCAATTGGATAAAAACAGTTATTCCTCTCCCTCTAATTAGGACTTTATTTTTCTTTTCTTTTTGTTGTATGAACGTAGAGGCATGGATGAGGGGTTGTGCTGGCAAGTTTAGTGTTTCTGGGATGTGTAGTTTTGTTGTTTTGTCCTAGGCCGAAATTTCATTACCCTTTTATATATATAGATGCAATTTACGATGGTACCTCTATGCTGTTTTTTAAATTCTAACTTTTTTGGGTTATTCATAATATGACATAATGAAACTATTTTTTAACAGACAAGACAAGAAACTCACCAGGCGTTGCATGTTATTTCCCCCAAAAGAAGGATTTCCAAGGTTCATACAAAATGTTTTGATTCATAGCTTCACAGTATGAGAAAATGCATTTGCCATTCAACTAAAGCATCTCTCCTCAGGTCCAAATGTGACTGTGGAGGAGGTGGAAACTCCCCACTGTGATCCGTGAAATTAATAAAAGGGAATCATATTGAAAAGAAACCTTAGCTCTGACTGTTTTACTTCTATCGTCTTGGACAAGAGGTCCCAGCTTTTCTATCACCGTGGTTTTCCAATTTTTGTATACAAAGCTTTAGTGGAGATGTTCTCTGTTTTTCTCCCTAGTCCTGAGCTATTATTATTAGTCTTTCAGCAAAATAGCAAAATGGAAAAAATATTATTCAATCGTTATGATGCAATGCCTCACGGTTATTACACGGTTTTGGTCAACGGGAACTGTTTGGCTTGTAATTTGACTCTCTAGTTTTTGTTCTAAAATATTTATTACCTTTGAAATTATTCTGAAACGTTCATAATGTTTCCGTATTATATTACATGTCTCTCTCTCTCTTTTTTATAAACCACATAAAAGACATTTTATTTCAACAAAATAGCTGTGATGGTCTGGAATATCAGTGTGCAAAGGGATCATGTAGCATCTTAGAGACAAAGGATGCAACTGCACTGCAGAATTAATGTAGTTTGACCCTATTTTAATCCCCATAGCTCCATGCTGTGGAAGCCGGGAAGTTATAGTTTGGTGAGGCCCAGGCGCTATTTGGCAGGAAGGCTAAAGTTATTGTACAACTACAGCTCCTAGGATTCCTATAGCATTCAGTGTTGCAGTTAAAGTGGTGTCAAACTGCAATAACTGGGCTCGGGCTGTGGCGCAGGCTGGAGAGCAGCTGCAATGAATCAGTGCAATGAATCACTCTGACCAGGAGGTCATGAGTTCGAGGCCCGCTCGGAGCCTATGTTTGTTTGTCTTTGTTCTATGTTAAAAGGCATTGAATGTTTGCCTATATGTGTAATGTGATCCGCCCTGAGTCCCCTTCGGGGTGAGAAGGGCGGAATATAAATGCTATAAATAAATAAATAAATAAATAAACAAATAATTCTACAATGTAGATATATCACAAATGAACTAAGTTGATAGCATAAGCCTTCATAGATTATTTATTTATTTATTTGCTACATTTATATCCCACTCTTCTCACCCCGAAGGGGACTCAGAGCGGCTTACAAATCAAATGAACATACAATATATTATTAGCATAGCACAATATAAGCATTAAATTACTATATTGTACTGTATCATTATATGCTAATATTATTACTAATATTACATTTAATATATAATAATTATATCTGAAAAAGTAGACAGGCTGCATTTATACTGTGAATTCGTCACAATTTGACACTACAGGCAGTCCACAAGTTATGGACAAGATAAGTTCTGTACATTTTTAAGTGTAACTCCATCCACACACACACACATTACACATTACTGCTCAGACTATTGGCTGTTGATGATGCTGTTTTTGTTACTGTCTTCTTGTAATGTTATTGATTTTATTGAGAAATGTTTTAATATATGTTTGGTTTTAATCTTTGTTGTATTGGGCTTGTCCCCATGTAAGCTGCCTTGAGGCCCTTCGGGGAGATAGAGGTGGGATATAAAAATAAAGTTGTTGTTGTTGTTGTTGTTGTTGTTGTTATGCAGTCATGCTGGCCACATGACCTTGGAGGTGTCTACGGACAATGCCGGCTCTTCAGATAAGAAATAGAGATCGACACCAACTCCCAGAGTCGGACATGAAAACCTTTACCTTTATATATATATATATATATATATATATATATATATATACACACACACACACACACACACACACACACACACATACATACATACACATACACACACATACACACACACACACACACACACACATACACACACATACACACACACACACACACACACACACATGCATGCTTTGGATAACATAGGAAAGGGTTAACCCCTCCCCCCCCCCCCCCCCCCCCGGTGGTGTTTGTTTTGTTGTCTGTGCCCCTGTCAGGAGATTTCACTTCACTTTCTGTCCCTGTGAGAACTGGATTTTGAAAAATGTGGCTTGTTGTGGAAACAAAGATTGGAGATAAATCTTCAGTGGAGACCCTTTTCCCCAAGATAACTCTTTCAGAAGTAAATTTCCCTTCTGAGGGGTAGATCTCTCTCACTCCCTGTTGTCCCACCCCCATTTTAAACTAAGAATTGTTTGTAAATCAATGTTTATAAGTTGGGGACTGAATGTACTTTCACCGCCATGACTTAATGCAATGGAATTCTAGGCATTGTAGTTTGTTGAGACCTTGTAAAGCTAATGATCTTGTCAAAATACAAACCCCCATGGTTACATAACATTGAGCCATGGCAATTAAAGTGGTATCAGACTACATTAAATCAACTTTATAGATCAGGCATGGGCAAACTTTGGCCGTCCGGGTGTTTTGGACTTCAACTCCCACAATTCCTAACAGCCTACCGGCTGTTAGGAATTGTGGGAGTTGAAGTCCAAAACACCCGGACGGCCAAAGTTTGCCCATACCTGGTCTAGATGCAACCTAAGTCCATGCTAACGTATGAAATCTGTGGGATTTTGTCTAGAAAGAGAATGTTTCCAAGCCCTGTGTTTCACTAGATCTTCTGTTCTGACAGCTTCCATCTTTGTCTGTCTTCTAACAGGGACGATGGAGATCTCGCTGGGCCAATGGATCCTCATCCTGATCCTGGTGGTCGTCCCCCTTCTTTACGAATGGAGCACCACCTTCAAGTACTTCTGCAAGATGGCCTTCTACAATAGCTACATCCTCTTCTTGGCCGTCATCGTCATCCCCATGTGTGCTGTCCGGGGACGCAATGTCGAGAACATGAAGTGAGTGAATGGGTTGAGCACATCTTTGGCCCTGTTGACACTGCCATAGGATGCCAGTGTCAATCTGCATTCTTTGGTGGTGTGGATGGAGCATTTGTCCACAGGCAACTTGGCTATTGTTTCAGTGATACAGTCTCTCTGATTTATGTCTGTTCACCTAACACCAGTGAATTCAGATGGACTACCATGCATATACCTCATATGTCATCCTAAACAGATGTCAGATTTAATGGTTTGACGTGTTTTTACTGTGTTTGAATTATTTTTTTATGGCTTTACATTCTGAGCTGTGTGGTTGAATAAATAATAAATAGCACAGTGAGAGCCGAGTGTAATTAGTCCAACAGGCCTGGGGCAACGGAGATGCTTTTTTATTGATTCAATGGATTTCTAGCCTGCTTTTCAGCACCCATTTCCCCCAAAAAAGAACTGCTAATTTGAAACTGGATTGACCTCGGGCTTGAGGTCTGAAACTAGTTTGTTTTTTTTAAAGCTAGTTTCTAAAAATTATATTACAGTAGAGTCTCACTTATCCAAGCTAAACGGGCCGGCAGAACGTTGGCTAAGCGAGTATGTTGGATAATAAGGAGAGATTAAGGAAAAGCCTATTAAACATCAAATTAGGTTATGATTTTACAAATTAAGCACCAAAACATCATGTTATACAACAAATTTGATAGAAAGAGTAGTTCAATACGCAGTAAGATTATGTTGTAATTACTATATTTTACGAATTTAGCACCAAAATATCATGATATATTGAAAACATTGACTACAAAAATGTGTTGGATAATCCAGAACGTTGGATAAGCGAGTGTTGGATAAGTGAGACTCTACTGTATTAGAATCATAGAATAATATTGGAAAGGACCACGTGGGTCATCTAGTCCAATCCTCTGCCATGCAGGAAAAGTATCCATCCGGCCTCTGTTTAAAAGCCTCCAAGAAAGGAGCTTCCACCTTTATATAATGCCAAGGAGCTGCAGTGGCACAGTGAGTTAAACCCTTGTGCTGGCTGAACTGCTGACCTAAAGGTTGGGTTGCTGGCCTGAAGGTTGCTGGTTCGATTCTGCAAGACAGGGTGAGCTCCCATCTGTCAGCTCCAGCTTGCAATAACATGAGAGAAGCTTCCCAGCAAGATGGCAACACTTCTGGGCATCCTCTAGAATTAATGGGGTTGCCATAAGTCAACAGGAAACTTCAAGGTACACACACATATTCATATTGTTGTTACTTCATCTGTAACTGCAACTGAACACAAAGTTGCAGCTAAACCATATACTATTCCTCTTCCTTCCTTTAATGAGCCCTATGCCTTTGACCTCCACCCGTTGTGGTGCAACGGGGAGGTATCCTTCATCAAGTCAACTATTTATTTAATTGATACTCTACTTTTTATTCCATAGAGGGCCCAAAGTTGCTCTGACCATAAGTATTTAAAAATATCATGCAGCTAAAGACAAACATTTTTTTAAAGTATTCAATACAATCCTCTTGAATAAGCTATTGGTTTAAAACAATTAAAAGCGGATTAAGATCTACCATTTGCTAGTGCAAATCCCATTAAAAATGAAATCCCCGTTTAAATGTAACTGAGATGGTGGCTGGACTGAGAAAGAATCCTCCTGCAAAGATCGTTTCATATATACAGTAGAGTCTCACTTATCCAACGTAAACGGGCCGGCAGAATGTCGGATAAGCAAATATGTTGAATAATAAGGAGAGATTAAGGAAACATTAAATTAAACATTTAAACATTTAAACATTAAATTAGGTTATGATTTTACAAATTAAGCACCAAAACTTCATGTCATGCAACAAATTTGACAGAAAAAGTAATTAAATACACAGTAATACTATGTAGTAATTACTGTATTTACGAATTTAGCACCAAAATATCACGATGTATTGAAAACATTGACTACAAAAATGGCTTGGATAATCCAGAAACTTGGATAAGCGAGGCTTGGATAAGTGAGACTCTACTGTACTGTTGTCTGACAAGTTTGTACCCATCCTACATCTGCACAGTTCATATCTTCTTACATTTTTCCCCGCTGAAATTTATGTTTGTCCCGAGTTCTCCGATATATTAATGTCATTTAGATTCTGATCCGTCCTCTAGGGTTTTAGTTATCCCTCCCAATTTGCTGTCATTTACAAATTTGATAAACATTCACCATCGAGGTCACTGATAAAGATAAGACATTGGTTTTAATTCTGCAAATGCACTGCTGGCCACTTCTGAAATATGGACTTCTAGGTTCAGGATTGGATTCAAGGATATACCAGAGTTAAAAGCTGAGATTTTAGTGTGAGTGTAACCCCATCCAGAATCTATACCCTCAGGTCTCTCTTCAATAGCATCTTTGATTTATCTAGATTAAGCTTCAACTTGTTTGCTCTCATTGAGTCTATTACTGATAACAGACACTGGTTTAGCATATCCCAGCAGAAGATGGGCTGGAGATGTCACTGCCTTGGTCCTTTCATTACTGCTGCTACTTTCTGACGGATGTCAGGTGGTGCAATACTGGCTAAACAGTATAATTTATCCAGTGGTGTGATAATGATAATATACATCCTGCGATAATGCGGCATGTCTCATCAAGAGTCACATCCACAATGTGGCGAGATGTATTGTCGAAGGCTTTCATGACTGGGATCACAGGGTTGTTTGTTTGTTTGTTTATTTATTTATTTACATCACTTTTACCCCGCCTTTCTCTCCGAGGAGACTCAAAGCAGCTTGTCTGTTCTTAAGATGAAAAACACATATCTGTGTTTTAGTTGGATTCATAATCAGCTGGTTTTCCCTGTAATAGGCAGTAAGAGCAACTAACTCTTTGGACACCCAGCAAGCCAACGCCTTAAATCAAGAAATAGCTTTCTAAGATTGACAGAGATACTCGCAGGAGCACCTCAGCCAAGCGAGAGTCCAAAAGTGGCAGGCTAAAATCCGAAACTTCAATCAATGGCTGAGACCGGATGAGAGACTCCCTCCTGGGCACACAGAAGACTGGGCGACTTGGAAGGCACTGAACAGACTACTCTCTGGCACCATGAGATGCAGAGCCAACCTTGAGAAATGGGGCCACAAAGTGGAGTCCACGACATACGAGTGTGGAGAAGAGCAAACCACAGACCACCTATTACAATGCAATCTGAGCTCTGCCTCATGCACAATGGAGGACCTTTTTTATACATTATAACTTGTCAGAACCCTGGCTGCTGGGCACCAATAACCTTACACGGAGGCCAGTCTCTATCTAATATCTTTATTAAATAAATATATAAAAGCAATAAAACAAGTGAAGAATATAGTTCAGAAACAGACCTTTCAAAAGAGGTCAAATATAGTCGAAAAATGTATTGTCCAATAAATGATATTAGAGTTCAAAGTTTTAATCCACTTGACCGAAACACACACTCTTGCCAAGCAATAGTGTGGGGAAATGTCAGAGTCTTAGAAGTCCAATGAAGCTTGACAACAAGGCTGGAAATAAACTTGATTCTTGACTAGGTCCGTGACTAGAAACAAGGCAAAACGTGAAGCGTGGAACAGGGTCCATGGTTAAACTGCAAGGCAAGGCAAGGCTCGAAAACTTGATCCGGGAAGCAAGGAACTGGGGTTATGAAGTCCACACACGATCTCTCTCCTGAAGCTGATCAATTGACTCCGCAAAGAATCTCTCGCGCCAAACCCCTATATTGGGTCTCGTTTTCCCGCCAACAATCTCTTTCCCTAGAGAACGAGAAGCGAAACCCACTCTGTCCAGATGCATTACTCCTTAGAATTTCCCAAGGGAAGCAGACCTAATCAGCCAGTTGTTTGGCAGCGATTCTTAAGCTTCTCCAATTAGCTTCTCTAACTCCTCTGTCTCTAGAATAAGATTCCTTCCTGGGAAACGGAGGGGAGTACTGCCCAAGGCCTGGTTTACTGAATTCTTGAGGGCAAACATCAACATCCGGCAGGTGAAGGGACTCCGGCTCTTGTTGAACCGGCGAAAACCCCATGTTTTCCTCTTCATCTGCCACAATAGTACCAGGAACAGGACTACAAGACCCATGAGGCATCACATAACTGTAGTCTCAATTAGCTTCTGACACAATAAATAAATGCTGGTTCAGCATTGAAAAGGTTTCCTTGGAGTCAGGCAGAAAGAGGAAATAGAGCAGGGGTATCACCAGAACACATTATGCGACGTGCGGGCCTTGACGATTCCAAGGCTGGATTAAAATTTCTGGAAGAAACATCAACAACCTTAGGTATGCAGATGATACCACTCTGATGGCTGAAAGTGAGGAGGAGCTGAGGAGCCTTATCACCGAAGTGAAAGAAGAAAGTACAAAAGCCAGGCTGCAGTTAAACATCAAGAAAACCAAGATCATGGCAATCAGACTGAATGACTACTGGCAAATAGAGGGAGAAAACGTGGAGGCAGTGACAGACTTTATATTTCTAGGCGTGAAGATCATTACAGACACAGACTGCAGCCAGGAAATCAGAAGACGTTTACTTCTTGGGAGGAGAGCAATGGCCAACCTCGACAAAATAGTGAAGAGCAGAGACATCACACTGGCAACGAAGGTCCGCATAGTCAAAGCAATGGTATTCCCCATAGTAACCTATGGATGCGAGAGCTGGACTAGAAGGAAGGATGAGCGAAGGAAGAGAGACGCTTTTGAACTCTGGTGCTGGAGGAAAATCCTGAGAGTGCCTTGGACCGCAAGATAATGCAACCAGTCCATCCTCCAGGAAATAATGCCCAATGGCTGCTCACTGGAGCGAAGGATATTAGCGGCTGTGATGACCCATGGGCCTTGTAGTCCTGCTCAGGACATTGTAATCCCTGATGAAGAAGAAAACTTGGGTTTTTTACCTTCCCAGTCAGAACTGGAATCTTCTCAGCCAGATCTTTCCCAGGCAGATCTGGGAACCTTGCACCTGCAAGAAAGTTGTGTCCCAGAAGTATGTCAAACAAACCCAGAGCCCACATCTCCCGTGTTCTTGCGCCGTGAGTTTTGTAAACAACAGAGGGGTTTGGAAGCAGCTTCGCGCAGGAGTGCTAGAATTGCAGCTAAGAATGTAGCCAATTAAGACTGCTTTCCGTGAGAATCTTTAGGGAGTCAAACATCTGGTCCCAGAGTTTAGCTTTCGTTTCTGGTTCCCAGAGAACTGCTTCGGCGAGAAAGTTAGACTCTATATAGGTGTTTTACCCGCGTAGTAACTTCGCGGAGTCAATTCGTCAGCCTCCGGAGCGAGTTGTGTCTGGACAGCGCGCTCCGTTTCAAGCCTCGTTCCTGCTCAAGCCTTGCCCTGCTTTCCAGCCTTCGCTCCAGTTTCCAGCCTTTGTTTACCTACGGACCTTGCTTGTTTTCCAGGACTATACCTTGCCTTGTATCACGGATTTTACCAAGTTATTCCACGGACCTTGTTCTTGTTCCTTGTTACCTTGTTCCACGTTTTAAGCCTTGCTTCAAGTATCAAGTTATTTCCTAGCCTTGCTCAAGTTTATGGACTAAAGGACCTTGTCATCTCCCCTCACTTTGCCTGGCAAAGTGAGTGTTTCGGTTATTGGATTACAACTTTGGAACATAATATTTCATATTGGACATTGCTTTTTTGGACTAATTTTGACCTTTCCTGAAAGGTCTGCTTCTGAACTAACTTTTACATTTATTTTTATTAATCTTATATATTTCCTTAATAAAGATATTAGATAGAATCTGGCCTCTGCGTATGGTTATTGGTGCTCTGTAGCCTGGGTCGTGACAGTTTGACTCCGCCACCCTAAGCACCAATTAACCTCGGCCAGAATGTCTACCGGAACCGTACCTGGGCCGAGCGGCCAGCCGATTACCTACACCATCGACAAGGATGAGGTGGATCGAATCCGTGATAAGCTCAATGCCCAGGATGGAGAAATAAAAGGTTTGAAGGAACGCGGAATCCGTCTACCGGCCATGGCGTTGCCAACCAAGTTTACTGGAGAAGCTTCTAAGGTTCATGTTTTCCGTCGCCAATGCCAAGCTTATCTAGAGGCCCGTGCTGCCGAATTTCCCCAAGAAGACATCAAGGTGGCATGGGTTTACAGTCTTCTAGACGGGCCAGCGGCCAACTGGGCGACGGCACTGTTCGACCAAGCCTCTCCACACCTAAGATCCGCGCAACGCTTCTTGGACCACCTTAAAGAGACTTGGGGAATCGAGGACAATTTGGAGGCAGCCGGTCACAAACTCCGTCGCCTCTTCCAAGGAGACAGACCTATGTCTCAGTACATAGCCGAGTTCCGAGTGCTGGCCCACAACACCGGCTGGAATGATGTAGCCCTCAGAGGACAATTCCGGGAGGGTCTCAACATCGAAATGCTGGAGGAAATCTCCAAGGTGGATCCTCCCCAGACCCTCGAAGCACTCATTGATCAATGTTTACGGGCTGAAGTCATGATTGCCAACAGGAAACAGTGGGTTCGAGGCCAGAGCGGTAGAGCTGGGGCAAAACCCCCCGCTCCCGCCAGCGTTCAGCCACGTCCAGTGTGGAGACCCCCACCACCAACCCCATACCCCAGAGGAAGCGAGGAGGTGCCGATGCAGTTGGGCAACGTGCGTCCCAGATTAGATGCCGCCGAGAAGGCCCGTCGTCAACGCTTAAACCTCTGTTGGTACTGCGGGAACGGGGGCCACTTCGCCAGAGAGTGCCCAGCCAAAGGGAAGCCCGCCGCCCGTCTTGCGGCGGCGTCCTCCACGGAGACGAAGGCGTCTGAGCCGGCTGGCACACAGCCGGCGGGGGAAGCCAACGACCGGGCGTAGAGAGGCTCGCCAACCCGGTCAAAAAACCCGTTCAAGAGCCGCCAACCGGGGTCCTGTTCCTTCTCGTGGTCACCTTATGGTCAGCAAAAAGGGGACCCGTCATGATCCACGCCATGATAGACTCCGGAGCCACCAACAATTTCATTGATAGAGAGTATGCCGACTCTCTGGGATTACAATATCATGATTTCAAGAATGCCCGTGTGGTGCAAGCCATAGACGGCCGCCCCCTCAAGACGGGCCCCGTAAGTCAGTGGTCGGAACCCACCAGGATGTGGATAAGGGAACATATGGAAGAGATTTCCTTCTTTGTTACCGAGGTTCCCCATTTCCCTGTGATTTTGGGAATTCCATGGCTGACTCTCCACGACCCAAGCATCTCCTGGTCCAACAGAGAACTGCAGTTTGCTTCACAGTACTGCCAAAACCATTGCCTTGTAGCCAAGGTCTGCCATGCCACAGACACCGAGCCCATCATCACCCTGCCCAAGAAGTACTCCGAGTATTGGGATGTATTCAATGAAAAGGAAGCCGAGAAATTACCCCCACATAGACCTTATGACTGTGCCATTGACCTGGTGGAGGGGGCCCCGATCCCGCGAGGGCACCTATACTCCCTGACTGAACCAGAGCAAGAAGCTCTCAGGGAATTCATAGAGACAAACCTTCGTAAGGGATTCATTAGACCCTCTCAATCCCCAGCCGCCTCCCCAGTGATGTTTGTGAAGAAGAAGTCAGGGGAACTACGCTTGGTGGTGGACTACAGAGCATTGAACAATATCACCAAGCGGAACAGCTATCCCCTACCCTTAATCTCGGATCTACTGGATCGGCTTCGAGGAGCCAAGGTTTACACCAAGCTGGATCTTCGGGGGGCTTACAACTTAGTTCGCATCAGAGAAGGGGACGAGTGGAAGACCGCCTTCCAGACCAAATTCGGATTATTCGAGTCCCGAGTTATGAATTTTGGATTATGCGGAGCTCCCGCAACGTTCCAGCATTTTGTCAATGACATTTTTCAGGACTATCTAGATAGGTTCTTGATAATCTACCTGGACGATTTTTTGGTGTTTTCTAGATCACAATCAGAACATGAGAACCACGTCAAAATGGTGTTACAACGATTGCGGGATCATGGACTTTATGCCAAGTTGGAAAAATGCGCTTTTGATCTACAAGAGGTAGATTTCCTTGGTTACCGTATCTCGCCTCTAGGGCTCTCCATGGATCCAGCCAAGGTTTCAGCAGTATTGGAATGGCGGGCGCCAACTAACAAGAAAGAGGTGCAGCGTTTCTTGGGGTTCGCGAACTATTACCGCAAGTTCATTCCAGATTTTGCCCGCTGGTCTGACCCAATCACTAGCTGCATCCGTGGAAAACAGCCCTTCCGCTGGACGGATCAAGCAGAGAAAGGGTTCCAGCAACTAAAGAAATTATTCACGTCCCAGCCAATTCTACAGCACCCAGATCCTGGAACCCCTTTTGTTGTGCAAGCGGACGCCTCTGATGTGGCAATTGGGGCTGTACTCTTACAACCGGTGGGAGACCACCTTCATCCCTGTGCCTTTTACTCCCGTCAACTAACCACACCAGAGAGAAATTACACCATTTGGGAAAAGGAACTACTGGCCATAAAGGCAGCCTTTGAAACTTGGAGACATTGGCTAGAAGGGGCCAAATTTCCCATTGAAGTCCACACTGATCATCGAAATCTAGAACATCTAAGAACTGCCCGCAAACTAAATCAGAGGCAGCAACGTTGGGCTTTGTTCTTTGAACGTTTTAACTTCCAGATTCATTATGTGACCCCAGCCCAAACCAAGCAAGCAGACGCCCTGTCACGTAAACCGGAATACGCTGCAGGACGCAAGGAGACCTTTGAATCCCAATTACTACAACCCGAGAACTTTGCCACGCTCACAGTGGGGAACACCAAATCCACTCCCATTGGTTCAACTTCCTCTACTCCAGGACCCATCTGTGCTCAAGAAATCAGGGCTAGTCAGCAAGCAGATGCCTGGGCGCAGGACCAACTTCGCCAAGGTCTGCATTTTCCCTTTTCGCTTAAAGATGGACTGCTATGCTATAGAAATCATGTTTATATCCCACCCGGACCGGGCAGGGAGAAAGCGCTTCGTCTGTGTCATGACTGCAAACCAGCAGGGCATTTCGGACTATTTAAAACCATGCATCTGATCCTAAGGGATTTTTGGTGGCCCAAGATCCGCAAAGATGTGGAAAAATATGTCAACACCTGCCCAGTATGCCAGCGCTCCAAGATAAGAAGGGAGAAGCCCTCAGGGCTTCTGCATCCCCTTCCTACCCCATCTCGGCCATGGGAAATAATTTCTGCGGATTTCATCACTGACCTACCACCTTCCTGTGGATTCACCACGATCCTAGTGGTGGTGGACCTTTTCACCAAGTTAGCCCATTTCATTCCCTGTGAAGGTCTTCCCACGGCCAAAGAGACTGCAGATCTATTCCTTCAACATGTTTTCAGACTACATGGATTGCCCAAGAGTTTAGTCACAGACCGTGGATCTCAATTCACCTCTCGTTTTTGGAAGGCACTACAAAAACTATTGGGCATAGACTCTCGCTTATCTTCAGCTCATCATCCCCAAACAGATGGGCAAACGGAGCGCACCAATGCCACTTTGGAGCAGTATCTTCGCTGTTATGTAAACTACCAACAGGACAATTGGGCTTCTCTGTTACCACTGTCAGAGTTTGCCTATAACAATGGAGTTCAAGCTTCTACAAAAGAAACGCCGTTCTTTGCAAACTACGGCTTCCATCCACGTTTCTTTCCCCCTGTCATTGAAACTTCAGAAGTTCCCGCAGCAGAGGATTGGCTGCAGGAACTCACAGCGGTACAACAACTTTTGCTCCAGCAACTAGACCAAGCCAAGGAGGACTATAAACGCCACGCTGACAAACATCGCCAGCCGGGCCCCGAAATCAAGGTAGGAGATCGGGTTTTTCTGTCCACTCGCTTTCTGCCCTCCCACCGCCCTTGCCGGAAGTTAGATGCCCGTTTCATTGGCCCCTATCCAGTGGTGGCGCAATTAAACCCCGTGACTTTCAAACTCCAACTTCCGCGTTCAATGCGCATCCACCCAGTGTTTCACCGTTCCCTGCTCCTTCCGGCGGATGGTGTGCGTCCTGATACAGACCAACCGGCCCCCCCTCCTGTTTTGATGAATGGGGAGGAGGAGTTCGAGGTTGAGGACATTTTGGATTCTCGCTTTCACCGCCGCCGCCTACAATATCTCATTGACTGGGTGGGTTTTGGCCCTGAGGAACGCTCTTGGGAAGACGCCTCCACAGTCCATGCTCCTGATCTAACCCGTCGCTTTCATCAGACCTATCCCGCCAAGCCGCGACCTCGCGCCTCGGGGAGAGGGCCCCAGTTTGGGAGGGGCCTTGAGGAGGGGGATAGTGTGATGACCCATGGGCCTTGTAGTCCTGCTCAGGACATTGTAATCCCTGATGAAGAAGAAAACTTGGGTTTTTTACCTTCCCAGTCAGAACTGGAATCTTCTCAGCCAGATCTTTCCCAGGCAGATCTGGGAACCTTGCACCTGCAAGAAAGTTGTGTCCCAGAAGTATGTCAAACAAACCCAGAGCCCACATCTCCCGTGTTCTTGCGCCGTGAGTTTTGTAAACAACAGAGGGGTTTGGAAGCAGCTTCGCGCAGGAGTGCTAGAATTGCAGCTAAGAATGTAGCCAATTAAGACTGCTTTCCGTGAGAATCTTTAGGGAGTCAAACATCTGGTCCCAGAGTTTAGCTTTCGTTTCTGGTTCCCAGAGAACTGCTTCGGCGAGAAAGTTAGACTCTATATAGGTGTTTTACCCGCGTAGTAACTTCGCGGAGTCAATTCGTCAGCCTCCGGAGCGAGTTGTGTCTGGACAGCGCGCTCCGTTTCAAGCCTCGTTCCTGCTCAAGCCTTGCCCTGCTTTCCAGCCTTCGCTCCAGTTTCCAGCCTTTGTTTACCTACGGACCTTGCTTGTTTTCCAGGACTATACCTTGCCTTGTATCACGGATTTTACCAAGTTATTCCACGGACCTTGTTCTTGTTCCTTGTTACCTTGTTCCACGTTTTAAGCCTTGCTTCAAGTATCAAGTTATTTCCTAGCCTTGCTCAAGTTTATGGACTAAAGGACCTTGTCATCTCCCCTCACTTTGCCTGGCAAAGTGAGTGTTTCGGTTATTGGATTACAACTTTGGAACATAATATTTCATATTGGACATTGCTTTTTTGGACTAATTTTGACCTTTCCTGAAAGGTCTGCTTCTGAACTAACTTTTACATTTATTTTTATTAATCTTATATATTTCCTTAATAAAGATATTAGATAGAATCTGGCCTCTGCGTATGGTTATTGGTGCTCTGTAGCCTGGGTCGTGACAGCGGCAAAGATGGAAGTATTTTGGCCACATCATGAGAAGACAGGAAAGCTTGGAGAAGATCATGATGCTGGGGAAAGTGGAAGGAAAAAGGAAGAGAGGCCGACCAAGGGCAAGATGGATGGATGGTATCCTTGAAGTGACTGGCATGAATCTGAAGGAACTGGGGGCGGCAACGGCCGACAGGGAGCTCTGGTGTGGACTGGTCCATGAGGTCACGAAGAGTCGGAAACGACTGACCGAATTAAGAAGAAAAATCACCAGCTACAGCTCTGATGTAACTTAGGATGCATCTACAGAAGGCATGGGCTGTTAGGAATTGCAGGAGTTGAAGTCCAAAAAACCTGGAGGGCCGAGGTTTTCCCATGCTTGATCTACACTGTAGAATGAATGCAGTTTGCTACTTTAACTGCTATGGTAAATAATGTTTTATTTACAGACTTTACCCTTACAAGGTGGCTGTGTCCAGTAGCATATATATAGCATCAAAATAAATAGAACGAAATATAAGGGAAATATAGTTGGCTCTCACCTTTCAGTGGGATTAAGGAGCAAGATTCCTGCAGAAGTGGAAAAACTGTGAATATACATATAGATGTTGTTTTCTGACCCGAGAGAACACTTTCCTAAGTATCTCTAGGTTCTCCAGTATGATTTTGGCAAAGTTGGTCATAGAATTGCACTAGAGGATCCTGGAGTTCTCTCTGGTTTTGTGTTTTTTTTTTAATCTAGCAATATGTGAATAATCAAATGCTGCAAATACGGAGCAATGTCTGCGGATGTTTAAACTGTTGAAACAGTGGCAGCTATTGGCTTCTTGTCATTGAAGAATCTGCTCTGGATTTTAGTCTGAATGTCAGAGGAGCTATACAAAGAGGTGTTGAGGTTCAGTGCCCCAAAAAATCGCTAGTATCTGTATTCCAATCTGACACCAGAAATGAAGAGATTTAAAATACAATAGTTTAATCTGCACAGTGACACTAATGGGGTTGCAATAGAAAGAGTGCCACGTTAGACTGATCTGCCCCCTTGGGCGAAGGTTCTGGCTGTGATTGTTTATTTTATGTATTCTTTATTTTAACTGAATTGTTTTGTCTTGTTTTAATGATGTGTTTTTACTGTATCAAGTTATTGTATATTGTATGTTGTTTTGCACTTGTTGGAAACCTCCCTGAGTCCCTTCGGGGAGATGGAGCATTATACAAATAAAGTTATTATTATTATTATTATTATTATTATTATTATTATTATTATTATTATTATCTGCATCATAGGTTTTATGGTTGACTAGAGTAAAGTAAAGTAAACATGCACAGACACGCAATCAAACCTCTCGTCCTTTTCCTTTTTTGCAATTCTTCCGGCCTCTGTCTTTCACTTCCATTGGCACCATTCAGTTGCTTCTTTGGTCATCCATTCAACATAATATGGTAGAGATTTGTGCCTTCATTGTTTTCCTTTGCCGCAGGCAGCAAAACGTTTTGGGATGGCCCTGCTTTGCTTCCACAAGTGCTCCTTTCTCTTGAGTGGCTCCTGACTCTTTCATACCATCCCAAATCATCTCCCGGAGGAGCCCCCAGTGCCACAATGTGTTAAACTCTTGTGCCGGGAGAACTGCTGACCTGAAGATTGCTGATTTGAAGGTTGCCGGTTCGAATCTTGGGAGAGCACAGATGAGCTCCCTCTATCAGCTCCAGCTCCATGCGGGCACATGAGAAAAGCCTCCCACAAGGATGGTAAACCATCGAAACATCCAGGCATCCCCTGGACAATGTCCTTGCAGACGGCCAATTCTCTCATACCAGAAGCAACTTAGTTTCTTAAGTCGTTCCTGACACGGAAAAAAAACTCCCTGAGGCAGCTGCCTCATTCTGTATAATGATAAGGCTAGCCTTGTTATGTGTTTTTTCCCTTGTGTTCTTGTGGTGAGCTATGACTCTAACTATTCATGGCTCAGTTCTATGATTCTAATTGCTGCTGTGATGTGCTTTCAAATCATTTCCAACCAAAAGCAACCTGATCACAGGGTTTCCTTGGCAAGATGTGTTCAGAGGAGGTTTGCCATTGCTTTCCTCTGAAGCTGAGAGAGTGTGACTTGCCCCAGGTCAGGCAATGGGTTTCATGTCAAGCGGGGATTCGAACCCTGGTCCAGTGCTTCGACCACAATACTACGCTGGCGCCCAGTGGCTGAGTGCCTTTATTTATCAAGATAAGTAACAAAACAATACAGCAGACTGGTTTATTATGTGAACATTATAAGCATAGCAGACTGAGATGTTATTCTATCTGCTGAGGGTTATCTTGAGTAAACTAATCATAAAGTAGGAGTTTTTTAAAGTCATGCCCAATATCTTTTTTAAAAGAACCTAGAATTCCTAGTTTTACTACTTTTGAGATAATAAACCTCTGAACAGATGTTTGTATTGGATAACAGATGCTTATTGTGTGTTAACTGCTTTCCTTGTTGCCAGAATATTGTGCTAATTGCTTATGGTTGGTATTAATAATACAGTAGATATTTTTTGCATCGAGTTTCACTCTGATTATACCTACAATCATGTACACAGTGCTTGGAGTTTGACTAGATATTCACCATGCAAGGCATTGAAGAAAGAGGACTGTATGCTCAAAACAACACACGTTGGAAGAGATCTCTTAGGGTGAATCTATACTGTAGAATTAATGCAGCATTACACCACTTTACTGCCACTGTTCAATGCTGTGGTTTCCTAGAAGTTGTCGTTTTACAAGGTCTGTAGCTGCCTCTGCTAAAGGGTATTAATTAGTGCTTCACCAACTCCAGCTGCCAGGATTCCATAGCATGGAGTCAAGGCAGTTAAAGTGGTGTCATACTGCATCAATTCTACAGTGTAGATGCACTGTTAATCCAAAAGGAGCTGCAAAATTGTTTAGAGAGTGTTGCTTCCTTTATATATATCTGCCTGAGAATTGAGGTGTATAGGACTCCATGAATAATCCGCAGAAGTGAGTGTGCTTTGAAGTTGTTGTGTGTCTTCAGGTTATTTCAGACTTATTGCCCTAAAGTGAATCCATCACAGGTTTTTCCTGGCAGGGTTTTTTCAAAGGCGGGTTGCCTTTGCCTTCCCCTGAAAGTGAGAGAGCATGGGTTGCCCAAGGTCAGCCAGTAGGTTTCATAGTAAGCGGGGATTCGAACTGTGATCTCCGGAGTCATAGTCCAATGCTCATATCTCATTAATATGGTAAGTTTATTAGTGGAGCCTCTGGTGGCTCAGTGTGTTAAAGCACTGAGCTGCTGAACTCGCAGACCGAAAGGTCCCAGGTTCAAACCCGAGGAGCGGAGTGAATTCCCGCTGTTAGCTCCAGCTTCTGCCAACCTAGCAGTTCGAAAACATGCAAATGTGAGTAGATCAATAGGTACTGCTCCGGTGGGAAGGTAACGGCATTCCATGCAGTCATGCCGGCCACATGATCTTGGAGGTGTCTACGGACAACACAGGCTCTTTGGCTTAGAAATGGAGATGAGTACCAGCCCCCAGAGTTGGACATGACTGGACTTAACGTCAGGGGAAACCTTTACCTATTAATGTTACACAATCTCTCAAATTGCATATATTCACATATTAGTACTCATAAGTGACAAAAATCTTGGAAACGTATGTTATTAGCTTTCAAATAATATATTTTTAATAACCTAAATGCAATGTTTTCACGTGGTATGTTATGTCTCCATATATTTAGTTATTACAGTTTATGTGTGTATCTGTATCTCTTATAAGGAGTTGGTTTAACATCCGATTTGCTGGTAAAACTGGATCACTGTGTCGCAAAATTATGTTTAAAAATGTGTGACACCAACCTGAAATGTTAGGAAAGCTTTGCACTCTACACCATTCTGCCTCTTGGAAAAGTGTAACTGGTGGCTTGTTGGGAAAGAAAATCAGATGTAAGGATTCAGGATGTCACAAATGAGTTTTCTTGTTTCTTCTTTAACCTCCAGACTCATCCGATTCATGTTGCTGCATGTGAAATATCTTTATGGGGTCAAGATCGAAGTGCGAGGGTCGGAGAACTTCAACATCAAGGAGCCTTACGTGATTGTGTCCAACCACCAGAGTTCGCTTGACTTGCTCGGTATGTCTGAAGGAAAAGCGTGGAAGCGGGCATGGGGGGAGTGCAAAGAGAACAAATATCATGTAATGTCATGTTATGTTATGTATGTAAGAGAGAGAGTCAACAAAAATAACGTCTTTAAAAAGAGGGTGTGTCATAGAATCGCAGGTATATTTTATGTAGTTTTATGTAACACCGAATTCTTTCATGGCCAGAATCACTGAGTTGCTGTGACTTTTTGGGGCTGTATAGCCATGTTCCAACAGCATTATTTTCTGATGTTTCACCTGCATTTGTGGCTGGCATCTTCAGAAGTTCTGTTGTCAGTGAGGCAAGTGGAGTGTATATGGCTGTGGAATGACTAGGGTGGGAGAGTTTTTTGGGCTGTATGGTCATGTTCCAACATTCTCTCCTGATGTTTCACCTGCATCTGTGGTTGGCATCTTCAGAGGTTCTGTTGGCAGTGAGGCAGGTGGAGTGTATATACCTGTGGAATGTCCAGGATGAGAGAAAGAATCCTTGACTATTTAAAGCAAATGTGAATGTTGCAATTAGCAAGCTTGAATTTGCATTTGAGTAGCCATGAAGTTTGCAGGGTTAACACCTCCCAAACAGAGGATGCTCCCAAGCAACAAAGGCCAGGCTCCTTCCATGCAGAAAGTGTCATTGATTGATTTTGCAAACTTCATGAAGGAATGTGATATGTGTTGTCGGAGGCTTTCATGGCCGGGATCACAGGGTTGTTGTATGTCTTTTTGGGCTGTGTGGCCATGTTCCAGAAATATTCTCTCCTGACATTTTGCCCACATCTATGACAGGCATCCTCAGAGGTTGTGAGGTATGGATAAACTAGGCAAGGAAAGGAAAATATATATATATCTGTGGAGAGTCCAGGGTGTGGCAAGAGTCCTTTGTCACTGGGAAGCCAGCATTAATGTTTCAGTTAATCACTCTAATTAGCATTGGAAAGGTTTTTTGTCTCTTGCCTGGGGGCATCCTTTGTTCAGTCAATAGCCGTCCTTGGGGCTCCTCTGACTTCAGAGTGTTGGTTCCCATCTACTGTTTTGATTTTAGCGTTTTTTAATACTGGTAGCCAGATTTTGTTCTTTTTCATGGTTTCCTCCTTTCTGTTGAAGTTGTCCACATGCTTGTGGATTTCAATGGCTTCTCTGTGTAGTCTGACGTGATATTTGTTGGAGTGGTTGAGCATTTCTGTGATCTCAAATAATATACTGTGTCCAGGTTGGTTCATCAAGTGCTCTGCTATGGCTGATTTCTCTGGTTGAATTAGTCTGCAGTGCCTTTCATGTTCTTTGACTGTGTTTGGGCGCTGCTGTGTTTGGTGGTCCACAGCTGCATGGTATCCGGTAGACTCCTGCAGAAGAGAGAGGATCCCTCTTGTCCTTCGCTGACCGTAACATTTGTTGGATTTTCTTTGTGGGTCTGTAGATAGTTTGTAGGTTGTGCTTCTTCATCAGTTTGCCTATGCGGTCAGTGGTTCCCTTGAATGTGATATGTTTTTTTAATTACTTACATTGCATAAAGACAAAAGCAATTTGCCCCATACGTGGTATACACAGTAAATCCAGAACACCACTGGGCTTCCTCCCTATCTGCTGCTATGACTGACGCCTGTTTTTCCCTCTGCCACTCACAGGGATGATGGAGGTGCTGCCAGATCGGTGCGTGCCAATTGCCAAGAAGGAACTGATGTACATGGGTACGGTGGGCTTGGCATGCTGGCTGGGGGGCATCATCTTTATCAACCGCAAGAAGACAGACGACGCCATCAACGTCATGTCGGAAGCTGCCCAAACAATGTTGTCTGAGGACGTGAGTCTCACTGGAGGACTGGGGATTGTTTTTGGGAATTGTGGGACAGCTGGAGGTGGCAGGAAGGGATGGGAGGAGGTGGAATAATCCCTGGCTTATGTACACCCAGATGTTGATTGCAACAATGGGAACACATAAAGTTTCCTTTTGCTGGACGGCAGCTTTAGGAATTCCATCTGTCAGCATGACCACCCTGATGGCTATGCTTGCAGGGGGATTCTGATAGCTGTAGTCCAGACAGTAACTGTCTGATACCTTTAATGCAGTTCCCATGATCCTTGGACATGAGCCGTACTGTCCGTAGTAGAGAGATGCACTACCGTCAAACAGTAATTATCAGGCTCTTTAATTATAGAGCTATTGATATGAGACTCAATATGTTGTTACGGATTGAATGTTGGCCTAGGACTCTGGGAAAGCAGATTTCACATTCCTTGAGCAAGTCATACTCTTACCAGCTTTAGAGGAAGGTAATTGTAACCTCTGAAAAACATCCTCCCAAGGAAACACTATGATAGCATCGCCACGCAAGTCAGAGATGACTGTAAGGCATATATCAGCAACAATAATATGCCACTGGTTGTAGAAACCAGTTCTGCATAACTGGAACCGAAGTCTGTGGTTTTGCCTACTTGCACTGCAAAGGGAGATATTTTCTCTGGACATTTTATAGGTTTTCCAAACAATTCTATGATGTGTTTTCTCTGGCAAATCCCATAGAGTTGTATTGGAAGACCCAGCAAATTCTTACAGAACATACCTCTCTTGGAATTTCTATATCTTCCAACATAATTCCAGATATTCCAGATAGTGCTATGGTTTGCTCCTTCCAGAAGTTACCACTGAGTTATGATGAAGGACCTCAGAAAGACTTATAGGTCTTCCAACAGAATTCTGTGATATGTTGGAAATGAGGTGATTTAATGGCGTTCAGACCTATCCACAGTTTCACCTAATCATGGTCCAACCGGGAAGTATTCCTATAGACACATGGATCTTACTGTACAACCAATATTTCAGAATATCTCTGTGCTTTCATCATGGTGATTGTTTCATGGAATTATAACCAAAGAGTAAAATAATCACCAGAAATAGTGGCATAGGAAATACCTCCTCTGTCAAGTGAAAAAACTGACCTGTTGGCTCCCTCACTTCCCTCAAAAGTGAGTTGCACACTTCTTTTTTAAAAACACTGTTGTAGTAGAGTAAAGATAAAGGTTTCCCCTGATGTTACGTCGAGTCGTGTCCGACTCAGGGGGTTGGTGTTCCACTCCATTTCTAAGCCGAAGAGCCGGCATTGTCCATAGACACCTCCAAGGTCATGTGGCTGGCATGACTGCATGGAATGCCGTTACCTTCCTGCTGGAGCGGTACCTATTGATCTACTCACATTTGCATGTTTTCAAACTGCTAGGTTGGCAGAAGCTGGAGTTAACAGTGGGCGCTCACTCTGCTCCTTGGATTTGAATCTGTGACATTTCAGTCAGCAAGTTCAGCAGCTCAGCGCTTTAACACACTGCGCCACCGGGCTCCAAAACGTTGTTCTAATGAATAATAATAATAATAATAATAATAATAATAATAATAATAATAATAATAATTTATTTATTTATAGCCTGCCCTTTCTCCCCAAGTGGGGACTCAGGGCGGCTCATAACAAAATAAAACACAGTGATATACATGCAATGCCAGAATAATATATAACTGATAAAAAAGCAACTTAAATAAACAAGACATAGTACAGTTCCACACAATTAGACATATATGAATCCTTAAAAACTCTTTAAAAATTCAACTAAAACCATTGGAATTACGATGGCATGCAAGAGATCAACAAGGTAGATGTTCAGCAAACTAGGTGGAGGTACGTATGAGATGTAATTAGTCCTCCTCCTTCGTTAAACTGATGTTAAGCCTCCAAGATGTTTCTTGGCTTTGAACAATAGTAGATGCCAACTAATTGGTGCAGTCCATCCAGAAGACGGGAGAACCCACAAGGAATAAGCAAAGTGTGTGTAGCAAGTGGGGACTAAAAGTAGACAGAATAGTTGGCTGGAAAATACACACCCAGGATTTCTACACAGAAGAACATCTATTTGCATTATTTCAGACAAGATTGACTTTCTCCCTGCCAAAAAATAGTGGCACTGCAGAATTGATGAAAGTTACTGTGAAACTCATACCTTTGCTGCATGCATTTCTGCTGTTGTGATATAAACCCATTGCATGTAAAGTTGCCAGAATTTGGAAATGTTATTATTATTATTTTTTAACCAGGACGACCTCAGCCGGATTGTAAAAATGCTTACAAAATAGTTTCCAAGCTCAGGAGCTCCTGTTGGATATGAGTTCTCCCTGTTATTAGTGTGTCATCGTTATGACTTCTGTGTTATGGGTGCTTTGATTATGACATAATCCAATATGCGTCTTGATTTCAGGTGGAGCAGAGGCCCAATTTGTTGTCTCTGCCTTTGCCCAGAGGCAGGATTTGGCGCCCATAGAGATCTTATATCTTCCTGTATATCCTATGAGTGGGCAGAAGAATGGTAGAAATTCAGTTGGGCCACGCCAGCCATTCAGCCTAGAATTTGCTTTCTGTGCCTGTCCTTGATTCTTGACCAAGTCAGAGGGTGACAAATACCTCTGATCTGGGCCTGGTGCCAGAAGGCAGCTTAAGTTGACAAATGCTCCCCATTCAGCAGGACTTACTTACTGCTGCCTCCATTGCCATTGCTGCCACATCAATCTAGCATCCCAAGTCAGCTTTATCCCAGCACATGTCTCTTCTGAATTGATAGTAGTAATAATAATAATAATAATAATAATAATAATAACAGGAAAAACTCAGCTGCTATCAGGACCTCAAGATTGAACTTCAATGACTCTGGCAGAAACCAGTACAGGTGGTCCTGGTGGTGATTGGCACATTGGGTGCTGTGCCAAAAGATCTCAGTTGGCATTTGGAAACAATAGACATTGACAAAATTATGATCTGCCAACTGCAAAAGGCCACCTTACTGGGATCTGTGTGCATCATACGAAAATACATCACACAGTCCTAAACACTTGGGAAGTGTTCGACTTGTGATTTTGTGAAACGAAATCCAGCATATCTATCTTGTTTGCTGTGTCATACTAATAATAATAATAATAATGCTTTATTTATATCCCTTCCTATATCCTTAAGTGTATCTCCCTGATGCAGAGTTTGGTGTGTCCTTCTTCTCTTCTAATCGCCCAAATCCCTTCATCTGGATCTGACATAGAGTCAGACATAGAGCCTAGTTGAGGTAGATATTTTACAAATGAAATCTACTTTAATTTGTAAGATACCTTGCGTCCCAGATTTATATGATGGTGGTATAAATCTTACAAGTTAAGTATATTTTAATTTGTAAGATATCTTGAGTCCCAAATGATATGATGGTGGTTTAATTTTTTTTTAAAAAACAACAACAATCAAGCAAAAGTGTTATTATTTTCTGGTAGTATTTATGCTGTTCCATATCTATAGACACACATTTTGTGTCTGGCTGCAGGGACACAGCCAGATGCAAAATGTGGCCCTACAACTGTGTTGGATGCCGTAACACCTTGAGATACAATCTTCTAACACGGTGGTTCCCAACCTTGGGGCCTCCAGGTGTTTTGGACTTCAACTCTCAGAAATCCCAGCCAGCTTACCAGCTGAAGTCCAAAACACCTTGAGGCCCAAAAGTTGGGAACCACTGTTCTAAGGAGTCAGAATATCATAGAATGACACTTTAGCTAAGCATTTAATAATAATAATAATAATAATATTATAATAATAAAACTTTATTTATATACCACCATCTTTCCTCAAGAGACTCAGAGTGGTTTCCAACATACCAAGAAACATAGAGTCAATTTAAAAACATACAGCTATTAAAACATTATACACATATCCAAGAATACTTAAAACCAATAATCATAAACATATAACCAGGTAAAAACCCAATGATAGGGCTCCATCAATAAAACCGGATACAGTAGCCAGGCTTTAGAATCATAGAATCATAGAATCATAGAATAGTAGAGTTGGAAGAGACCACATGGGCCATCCAGTCCAACCCCCTGCTAAGAAGCAGGAAATCGCATTCAAAGCACCCCCGACAGATGGCCATCCAGCCTCTGCTAAAAAGCCTCCAAGGAAGGAGCCTCCACCACGGCCCCGGGGAGAGAGTTCCACTGTCGAACAGCTCTCACAGTGAGGAAGTTCTTCCTGATGTTCAGGTGGAATCTCCTTTCCTGTAGTTTGAAGCCATTGTTCCGTGTCCTAGTCTGCAGGGCAGCAGAAAACAAGCTTGCTCCCTCTTCCCTATGACTTCCCCTCACATATTTATACATGGCTATCATGTCTCCTCTCAGCCTTCTCTTCTGCAGGCTAAACATGCCCAGCTCTTTAAGCCGCTCCTCATAGGGCTTGTTCTCCAGACCCTTAATCATTTTAGTCGCCCTCCTCTGGACACTTTCCAGCTTGTCAACATCTCCCTTCAACTGTGGTGCCCAAAATTGGACACAGTATTCCAGGTGTGGTCTGACCAAGGCAGAATAGAGGGGGAGCATAACTTCCCTGGATCTAGACGCTATTCCCCTATTGATGCAGGCCAGAATCCCATTGGCTTTTTTAGCAGCCGCATCACATTGTTGGCTCATGTTTAACTTGTTGTCCACGAGGACTCCAAGGTCTTTTTCGCACACACTGCTGTCAAGCCAGGCGTCCCCCATTCTGTATCTTTGATTTCCATTTTTTCTGCCGAAGTGAAGTATCTTGCATTTGTCCCTGTTGAACTTCATTTTGTTAGTTTTGGCCCATCTCTCTACTCTGTCAAGATCGTTTTGAATTCTGCTCCTGTCTTCTGGAGTGTTAGCTATCCCTCCCAGTTTTGTGTCGTCTGCAAACTTGATGATCGTGCCTTCTAACCCTTCGTCTAAGTCGTTAATAAAGATGTTGAACAGAACCGGGCCCAGGACGGAGCCCTGCGGCACTCCACTTGTCACTTCTTTCCATGATGAAGACGACGCATTGGTGAGCACCCTTTGGGTTCGTTCGCTTAGCCAATTACAGATCCACCTAACCGTAGTTTTGTCTAGCCCACATTTTACTAGTTTGTTTGCCAGAAGGTTGTGGGGGACTTTGTCGAAGGCCTTACTGAAATCCAGGTACGCTACATCCACGGCATTCCCTGTATCGACCCAACTCGTAACTCTATCGAAAAAAGAGATCAGATTAGTCTGGCATGACTTGTTTTTGGTAAATCCGTGTTGACTATTAGCAATGACCGCATTTGTTTCTAAGTGTTCGCAGACCACTTCCTTAATGATCTTTTCCAGAATTTTGCCTGGTATTGATGTGAGGCTGACCGGACGGTAATTGTTTGGGTCGTTCTTTTTTCCCTTCTTGAAGATAGGGACCACATTCGCCCTCCTCCAATCTGCTGGGACTTCTCCCCTTCTCCAAGAACTCTCGAAGATAATTGCCAGTGATTCTGAAATAACTTCCGCTAGTTCCTTCAGTACTCTTGGGTGTAGATGATCTGGCCCTGGGGACTTGAATTCGTTTAGAGAGGCCAAGTGTTCCTGGACAACTTGTTTCCCTATTTGGGGTTGGATTTCCCCCAATCCTTCGTCCATTCCGTGTTGCTGAGGTTGAAGATGGCTTTCTTTTTCTGAGAAGACCGAGGCAAAGAAGGCATTAAGTAGTTCTGCCTTTTCCCTGTCCCCTGTCGCCATCACCCCATCTTCTCCTTGCAATGGCCCTATCGCCTCCTTTTTCTTCCTTTTTCTACCAACGTAAGCAAAAAAGCCTTTTTTGTTGTTTTTTATGTCCCTGGCAAGCCTGAGCTCATTTTGCGCTTTAGCCTTGCGAACCTTTTCCCTACAGGTGTTGGCTATACATTTGAATTCTTCTTTGGTGATTTCTCCCCTTTTCCACTTCTTGTGCATGTCACTTTTGAGCTTTAGCTCAGTTAGAAGTTCTTTGGACATCCATTCTGGCTTCTTTGCACTTGTCTTATTTTTCTTCTTTGTTGGCACTGTTTGCATTTGCGCCTTGAGTATTTCACTTTTGAAAAACTCCCATCCATCCTTAACTCCCTTGTTTTTTAATATCGGCGTCCATGGAATGCCGCTGAGTAATTCCTTCATTTTTTGGAAGTCAGCTCTCTTAAAGTCCAGAATGCGTGTTTGACTTGTCTTAGTTTCAGCATTCCTTTGTATTGCAAACTGCAGGAGCACATGGTCACTTGCCCCTAAGGATCCAACCACTTCAACTGTATTGATCAGGTCTTCCACATTTGTTAAGATTAGATCAAGAGTTGCTGATCCCCTTGTTGCCTCTTCTACCTTCTGGACCATAAAATTATCTGCAAGGCAAGTGAGGAATTTGTTGGACTTTGTACTCTTGGCTGAGTTTGTTTTCCAGCAGATATCGGGATAATTGAAATCGCCCATGACTACTATATCTCTTCTTTGTGCCTGTTTGGTCAGCTGTTGACAGAAGGCTTCATCAAGTCCTTCATCCTGACTCGGAGGTCTGTAGTAGACACCCACGACAAGATCTTTTTGAGTCCCGGTTCCCTTGATTCTTATCCAGATGCTTTCAAGCTGGTTTCCCGGATTACAGTCTTGCATTTCTTCTGCAACGTAACTGTTTTTGACATATAAAGCTACTCCCCCTCCTCTCCCCTTTGTTCTATTTCTGTGAAAGAGGTTATAGCCCTCAATGGTTAAATTCCAGTGATGGGAGTCATCCCACCAGGATTCAGTGATGCCTATGACATCGTATGTGTGGTGCTGTGCTAGGAGTTGGAGTTCGTCTTGCTTATTTCCCATGCTCTGAGCATTAGTGTAAAGACATGTAAGCCCCTGTGACCTCCCCTCGAACTGTTTATTTGGGATTATTGTGCTCTCTGTACTTGGTCCTTGCTGTGTTTGTGCAGCCCCCCGTTTAGCCTTTCGGCGGTTCCCTGTGGTCGTGGGTAATATAGTGTTCGCCAGGCTGTTGTTCCCCTCCCCCAGTGGATCTAGTTTAAAGTGTGCCTGATGAGGTTTGTGAGTCTGTGTGCAAAAAGATGTTTTCCTACTTGTGTGAGATGCACCCCATCGCTTGCCAGTAGTCCATCCTCTTGGAAGAGTAGACCATGGTCAAGGAAGCCAAAATGCTCCTCTTGACACCATTTTCTGAGCCAGTTATTGACATTGGAATGACTATAAAGTGCTAGACGTGCCATGTATTTCAGTACAATGTGGGCGGGGATGAATAAAGTGCTGAGCAGAGACATTCTAAGGATCTCTATTCAAAGACCTGTTTGAACCATTTACTCCCAAACTGAGTAGCTGAACTCCCTGAACCACAGCTCTGTGGAGTATTAGGAGATCGGGAAGGTATCTGGCTGTGTCTCTGCAGCCAGACACAAAATGATTACATTCTTCCTTGAGGTCCATTGGGGGTAAATTTATTTACAGTATTTATATTCTGCCCTTCTCACCCTGAAGGGGACTCAGGGCTGATCACATTATACACACATAGAGCAAACATTCAATGCCCATAAACACATCAAACAGAGACCGAGACAGACAGACACAGAGGCAATTTAACCTCCTGAGGGGATGTTCGATTCTGGCCACAGGGGGGAGCAGCTGCTTCATCATCCACTCTGACGGCACTTCCTCATTCCAGGTCGTAAATTAGTTAAACTTGCCTCCCCGCTTTTTTTATATATATATAAGTGGTACCTTATTTCCTACTTGATAGATGCAACTATCTTTCGGGTTGCTAGGTCAGCAACGAGCAGGGGCTATTTTTTATTTTTAATTGACGGGTGCTCACCCTGCCACGGGCTGGCCTCGAACTCATGACCTTATGGTCAGAGTGATTTATTGCAGCTGCTCAACAGCCTGCGCCACAGCCCGGCTCCCTTGACCAAATGACCAAATGCAAATCTATAGCATTCTTCCTCTTGTGGAATTACTATGCTGCTTTGCCCCCTTGGAAAATTGTAGCCCAAAATACCATGGCATCCAACAGAACTTTAGGCCAATACAGTGTGTCTGTGGATCTTGAACATTGTAAGTAGAGTAGAGTCTCACTTATCCAACACTCGTTTATCCAACATTCTGGATTATCCAACGCATTTTGTAGTAAATGTTTTCAATACATCGTGATATTTTGGTGCTAAATTCATAAATATAGTAATTACTACATAGTATTACTGCATATTGAACTATTTTTTCTGTCAAATTTGTTGTATAACATGATGTTTTGGTGCTTAATTTGTAAAATCATAACCTAATTTGATGTTTAATAGGCTTTTCCTTAATCCCTCCTTATTATCCAACGTATTCGCTTATCCAACGTTCTGCTGGCCCGTTTATGTTGGATAAGTGAGACTCTACTGTACTACCGGACAATAGTAACACTCTTGCTTGATTATTTTCATTTTTTCCTGTATACCACCATCATATCTGGAACTCAGATGTGTACCATAATTCGCCCCCTATTAATGAGTGAAGCATACCAACTCCCCATATTTTCGAACCACAGTTGACTACTTAAACTTAACCATTATTGCGGATTTAAAGGGGACTTAGAAGAACTAGCTTCCGTGGCCCAGGTGGAGTGCCCTCCTCACCTGCTTCCCCACTGAGAGGGCGAACTCACCTGACTTCCTCAACAGACACTTCCTCTCCTCAATTTCTCAGCAGAAACTTCCAGCACAAACATAGCATAGAATTACACTTAGGGAAGCAAGAGGTGTGCACAAAGCCTTCGACAACATGGTGTGCACAGACATTTCTCTTTCCTTGGTAGCGACGATTGCCAAATCTGATGATGCCACAAGAAGCTGATAGTCCATGCTTTCTAAATGGAGGGAGAATTTTGTAGACTTTTTTGTTAGAAGAATTACTTTTTTCCCCCCTTTCAAGTGGATTTTAAGCAGCCTTATAGGAAAGACTGCTGTTGCACCTGACAACGTCAGTCTCCAACTATACTTTCAGGCTGCAGCTGAGAGCACATGATGTGAAACTGTAGTGAAAATACAGATAAGTAGGGATTATTATCCAATACAGACTTCCCATGCCTTTCAGTGCTTGACTTTTGGACCCCCCCCCCCCCACTCTTTCAACAGATTTAAATTTTAGCCATATACTACACTTTCAACCATTGATCCGCTCTTTAAGTCATGCTGCTTTTTTTCCCTGGCAATACAGTTTTTTCTCTTTGTCATCTTGGTGCCATCTAGTGCTCAGTCTTGCATTTGCAAGCCAAAAAAATAAGCCTGGGTTGTGCTTTGTAACCAATTTCAGTTTTTGACAGTATCCTGGTCGCTAAGCCATCTAAAAAACATGGACGATCTGTGTACTAAAATGTAGAAAACATTGACATGTAATCAAACTCTTAAATTAGCAAGGTTTTAAAAAGTGTGTCTAAAATAATAAAAGCCTACCCACATCCCAATCCAGCTCTCTAATCTCTATACAGCATTGGTTCTCATATAAACGTTAGGAATAAATAAAATATGTTAGTAAATCAGTTGTACAGTCAGCCATAAGGGGCTGTGATAGTGCAGTGGATTAAACTGCTAAGCTGCAGAACTTGCCTACCAGAATCCACGGGATGGAGTGAGTTCTCATTGTTAGCCCCAGCTTCTGCCAACCTAGCAGTTTGAAAACCTGTAAATGTGAATAGATCAATAGGTCCTGCTTCGGCGGGAAGGTAACGGTGCTCCATGCAGTCATGCCGGTCACATGACTTTGGAAGCATCTACAGACAATGCCAACTCTGGCTTAGAAATGGAAATGAGCACCAACCCCCAGAGTTGGACACAAGTAGACTTAATGTCAAGGGGAAACCTTTACTTTTACCTAGTCAGCCATCTGCCTTCACTTGGTTTAAGAGTCACAGGACCACCATAAAAGTGAAGAACACAAATAAAGGAAATATGGGTTTGTTTTTTTAACCTGAGAGAACACCTCTCTTGGAATTTCTATGTCTTCCAGCATGAATTTATGATCAGTTTTTGCTGGAAGTTGACAATCAAATTATATTGTGGTATGGTCTCTCTAGAAATTTCCAGGTCTTTCAGCATGGCTGGAAGAAGTTAATTGTAGAGTCATCCTGAAGGACCTAGAGATTCAGAACCTTTTAATCAAAAATGTGAACAATTTCAAATCTATAAATGTCACAGGGAGATTATACTAACCAGGGCCGACTGTGCTTAGCTTCCAAAATCAGATGAGATCTGGTGTCTTTAGGGCAAGGCTTTTACAAAGCAGGTGCATCATAACATGCTGAACCCACCCATAAAGGAGCAGCAAGCAGGATTATTCTCTTGCATGATCTCTATTACTTAGCACATGTTTGGGGAGTTGTTTGTCCGATTGAAGACTGAAGCATGAGGTTTTTAGACAAATGGATCTAATTTACATATGTTTTAATTTTTATAATGTATTTTAATGATGTATTTTTATAGTTTTAATTGATTATATGTACTGTTTTTGTTTTATTATTATGTTCTTGGCATTAAATGTTGCCAACTGTTGTAAGCCGCCCTGAGTTCCCCCGGGTGAGAAGGGCGGGGTATAAATGCTGGAAATAAATAAATTGTTCCAAAGTGTCATCCCATCACTGTCCCTTTATCCTCTTCCTGTCATTATATTCGTTCCAAACCCCCCAGTAAGGGAAACCCCCCTCCAATTTGCATGTATGTGACCCATAGTTTTTGAGTGATATCCACTCACTCCTGCTTTCTTCCCTCTGCAGGTTCGGGTCTGGGTCTTCCCAGAAGGCACTAGGAATCACAGCGGCTCTATGTTGCCCTTCAAGAGGGGCGCTTTCCATCTGGCCGTGCAAGCCCAGGTAAAAAGGGCAAAGAGTGGGACCAGAAATGTTCTGTATTTTTGGATCATTATTTTTTTCCGAATATTTTTTATTGTGCAATTTACAAGCAGCCTGTATAATTCTTGTTACATAAAAAGAAATCATGTTCTTTTTTTCCAATTTAATAAAATCATCACCTAAAATAATGTGTAAGGAGAAACTAACCAAAGCAATACTAAAAAAAAAAGGGGGGGGGGAGGAGCAAAGAAAGAAGATATATAATTCAACAGTTGCTATATTTTCCCTATAACTTCCAGAGCTCTGGATGTCGTCTTCTTTGTTATTCTCTTTGTTCATATGTTTTAAGTTTGTAGCTAAGAAAATTTTAACTACCTTTCTTTTTTGTTGTGATCCTAGGGAATTTCGTTAGTCTAACTTTATGTAAAAATTTATTTTTCCCTTTTGTAAATATTCTTTCATAGGTTTCCAGTCAGTTCTGTTTTGGAAGTTTCTATCCTGCGCTAGTTTTTGAGTCAGTAAATCCATATTCATTACGTCCAGCACTTTATTGATCCATTTCTCGCTACTTGGTACTTGTATTTTTGGATTCATCAAATTTTTGGGATACTTACATATACATGGTGAGATATCTTGTATAGAAAACACAAATAAATTCTTTTATTTATGTTTCATATACACACTGTGCACATAGCCCAGGCATGGGCAAATTTGGGCCTACCAGCTGTTAGGAATTATGGGAGTTGAAGTTGAAAACACCTGGAGGGAGGGCCCAAGTTTGCCCATGCCTGACAAATGCACAATATATTTTAATACTTTAAAAATAATTTTTTGCATGAAGCAAAGTATGTGTATATCGAACCATCAAAAAGCAGAGGTCACACTCTTTCAGCCATAGCTGTGGACAATTTTGGAGCATTTCAGAATTCCAGATAGGGGATGTTCAATCTGTAATGAAACTTGGATGCGTAAGGGAAAATGTTTCCTTTCTTGTATGATTAATTTTTCCTCTCTTCTTGCTCCTGGTTCCCTTCAGGTTCCTGTCATCCCAGTCGTGATTTCATCGTATCGGGATTTCTACAGTAAGAAGGAACGACGCTTCACTACAGGTGAGTCCAACATTTAGTTCCCCTTGTTATTGGGAGCGAAGACTCAAGCTAGTAGGTGGTGGCCCAGAACTGTTTTGAAGCAACATAGGTTTCAAGACTGGCAAGCAGTTTATGAGGAATTTTGTAAATCCTAATTATAATACAGTAAGACCCCCAGTGTACAGTAGGAGCCCCCAGTGGCGTAGCAGGTTAAACCACTGAGCTACTGAACTTGCTGACCGAAAGGTCAGTGGTTCAAATCCAGGGAGCTGGGTGAGCTCCCACTGTTAGCCCCAGCTTCTACCAACCTAGCAATTCGAAAACATACAAGTGTGAGTAGATCAATACGTACCACTCCGGCATGAAGGTAACGGCACTCCATGCAGTCATATCGGCCACATGACCTTGGAGGTGTCTACGGACAATGCCAGCTCTTCGGCTTAGAAATGGAGATGAGCACCAACCCCCAGAATTGGACACAACTAGACTTAAGAGTTAGACATGACTAGACTTAATGTCAGGGGAATACCTTTACCTTTACCTTAAGACCCCCATATTAGCATGGGCATGCATTTTTGCCTGGGTGACGATTACCTGAAACAGGTATGGCCAAATGCCACTGAATTCATATGGTAATTATTTCCAACATGCTATACTGTTACTTTTGGAGGAACCTAGACATTCCTATAGAGGTATCCATTCTAAGAATTTTCTAAATCCTCTGGGCCAATTCTATGGTAAACTCCAGGGAGGCATATCATGGATCACCTGGAGGACCCAGAAAATTCCTATTTCTCCCCACGAACAGGTAACTGAAACTAGATATGTGTCACACGGTTACATGGGTCTTACTGCAGCTACCATGAAACATTGACAAAATAATTCATGAAATATTATAAATTTGTTTAAAACACAACATTAATTTTTCAAGGAACCTGTAGGACTGTACAGGTTGAGTATCCCTTATTTGAAATGATTGGGACCAAAGGTGTTCTGTATGTCAGATTTTCAGGTTTTGCTATACTTGTATATACAGGGAGCGGACAACTCCCATATTGTGGCAGCTCCACTGGCTGCCAGTCTGTTTCCGGGCTAGATACAAAGTGCTTGTCATTACCTTTAAAGTCCTAAATGGTTCTGGTTCAGGTCCAGGTTACCTAAAGAACCGCATCTCCTCCTATAGACCTACTTGAGCACTGCGGTCAGTGGAGGAGTCCCTGTTCTCGGTCCCACCCCCATCTCAAGTATGGCTGGTGGGAATGAGAGAGACAGCCTTCTCCGTGATTGCCCCTCACCTCTAGAATGCCCTCCCTAAAGAGATAAAAAGTCCCCTTCCCTCCTATGCTTCAAAAAACGATTAAAAACCCATTTGTGCACTTTTTTTGTGTCAGGAGTGACTGGAGAAACTGCAAGTCACTTATGGTGTGAGAGAATTGGCCATCTGCAAGGATGTTGCCCAGGGGACGCCCGGATGTTTTTGATGTTTTTACTATCCTTGTGGGAGGCTTCTTTCATGTCTCCACATGGGGAGCTGGAGCTAACAGAGGGAGCTCATCCACGCTCTCCCCGGGTTGGATTCAAATCAGTAACCTTCAGGTCAGCAACCCAACCTTCAAGTCAGCAGTCCTGCCGGCACAAGGGTTTAACCCACTGCGCCATTGGGGGCTCGTACTTTGGCACTTTAGCATATGGAGAGGAGGAGGACTAGGGAGCAATAATCAGTTAATTCATTTTTGAATGGATGTTAATATTATACTTTGGCCTTAGTGCGTTGTCTAGTGTTTCTAGATACAATGGTAGTTATAGATCGCTTTGAATTTTAAATGTTTTAGTGAACCTCCGGGAGCTAGCTAAACCCAGGTTCGTGTTTTTATGGTTAATAATAATAATAATAATAATAATAATAATAATAATAATAATACTTTATTTATATCCCACCACCATCTCCCCGTGGGGACTCATGGCGGCTTACATGGGACAAAAGCCTGAACAACATAATTGAACAAAATAAACAACAACATAAACACAATTCACAGCATAAAAAGATAAAAACAGTAATACAATGTAAAATGAGAATATTATAACAATGTTACAGATATAAGTTATAGATATAAGTTATAATGTTAGATATAAGTTTATAGTGTAACTAACTGTTCATATAATTTTAGATTTTATTTAATACTTGGTTATTTGATGTTGGCTTGCTTTGGGACTGGGTGGATGGTTAATGTATTCATGTTTAGACTTGTGGTGAGGCATTGAATGTCTGCCTCTATGTTTTTTGTTTGTTGAAATCCACCCTGAGTCCCCTCGGGGAGATAGGTTGGAATACAAATATGTTGTTGTTATTGTTGTTACAGTAGAGTCTCACTTATCCAACATAAATGGGCCAGCAGAATGTTGGATAAGCGAAAATGTTGGATAATAAGGAAGGATTAAGGAAAAGCCTATTAAACATCAAATTAAGTTATGATTTTACAAATTAAGCACCAGAACACCATGTTTTACAACAAATCGACAGAAAAAGGAATTCAATACATGGGAACGTTATGTAGTAATTACTGTATTTACAAATTTAACACCAAAACATCGCAATGTATTGAAAACATTGACTACAAAAACACTGACTAGTAAAAGGCAGATTGTGTTGGATGATCCAGAACATTGGATAAGCGAAGGTTGGGTAAGCGAGACTCTACTGTATATACATCATGAGATATCTTGAGTTGAGACTGAAATACGGAACACTTCAGGTCCCAAGAATTTCAAACATTAGATTTGTTTTATAAAGATCAATTAGACAGAACATATTGTAAAGAACAAAAATAACTTTCTGGCCTTGCATCGCACATTTTAGTGCAAATTGTAAGACACAAATAGTGTTCAATTCAGCAAGTGTTGCAGAATGTCATGCCACAGTCCACTTTAAAAAGGGTCATTTATTTATTTATTTATTTATTTATTTCCATCATTTCTATGCCACCCTTCTCACCCGAAGGGACTCAGGGCGGCTCACAATCTGGCAAATTCAATGCCAGTATACAGTACAAAAATAAAACATAACAATTAAAACAATCAATTTAAAATAATCCAATAAATACATTTAAAACAGTACAATAAAAATACTTAATCCATTCGTCCACATAAACCTTGCACGTAAACCTTATGACATGCAGCTATTAATAAAATGCTGTAGTATATAAAAAGCCACATGTTAAATTCATATACAGTAGAGTCTCACTTAACCAACACTCGCTTATCCAACGTTCTGGATTATCCAACGCATTTTTGTAGTCATTGTTTTCAATACATCGTGATATTTTGGTGCTAAATTCGTAAATACAGTAATTACTACGTAACATTACTGCGTATTGAACTACTTTTTCTGCCAAATTTGTTGTATAACATGATGTTTTGGTGTTTAATTTGTAAAATCATAACCTAATTTGATGTTTAATAGGCTTTTTCTTAATCTCTCCTTATTATCCAACATATTCGCTTATCCAACGTTCTGCCGGCCCGTTTATGTTGGATAAGTGAGACTCTACTGTAATACAGAGTGGCTTATTTGGATGATTTTAAAGTGATTTCACTGTGAATTTTAGCTGCCATGGATGTCATGTGAATTTCAAAGGTTAGCATGACATATTTTGTGCTTTTTTGTTGACTTAATAAAATTGTCACTGCAAGATGGATTTTGGATTTTGATTGATGGTCAGTGTGGCTGCTCCTGCAAAATGTTGATGGTTATGTCTCTCTTCTTTCTCTCTTCTACCTCCATCTCCATGGGTCTTTCCACAACCACCACTCCCATTTCATGGCCTAGGGCGCTGCACGGTCGAGATCTTGCCTCCCATGCCCACGAAGGGGCTCAGTGCCGACGACGTGCCGGCCCTGACGGAGCGGGTGCGCCAGGCCATGCTTGTTGCCTTCGACGGGCTCTCGGTGGAGCTGGGTGCCCCCCAGTGACCCCTTCCTCCTACTTCTTTCCCCAACTTCCAGCCCTAGAGTGCTACGGGGTGGGACTGGGAGCAGCGCACGCCCACAGGCGGCCATGGAGACGGGGCCAGGATGGAAGAGGGTGCAGCACCTACCCCAGCAGCAAAGCCAGGACCAGGAGCGATGGATTAGCCAGCATGAGGGGAGCAGCCACACTATGATCAAGCATGGAGAAGATGATGATGATGGTGGTGATGATGATTGGGGTGGAGCTTTACATGGTCACACAAATACACGAGGAGCCACGTGAGCGGAGTTGATCCCAGCCACGCCCGTTGCCATCTTGAGTTTTGTGCCAGAACTCTGGCCTCTTCTCCCCTCCTGGTCCTCCTCCTCCTTTCTCCTGTGTAGGTGGTATGGTCCTTCCCAGCCTCCTCCTTGCTGCCGCTGCTTCCTTCTCTTCCCTCCTACGCCCCGTTTTGTTGGTGTGAACTGCTCCATTTTGAGCTTCTTGGACTCAACCACTCCACTCCCCGTCTGGGGGAGGAGGACAGGACGGAGCTGCTCAGTAGGCACTGTACAAAAACCGAAGCACTCCTTGAATCTTGAAGAAGGAGCTGTGGACTGGACTAACCCTGGCCTGCGGAGGAGCGGGGAGAAGAGACGGGCTCCGGAGGAAGGACTGCGGACGTCAGTGTTAAAGCCACTGTGAATTTTGCAATGTGAAACAGATCGGCGACACAAAGAAAGTGTGCCGTTGAGTGATCCCACTCAGTGAGGGAACCAGATATGGAACAAATTACTCCAGCAGCCTTAGAGGAGGAGTAGGAGGACAACTTGGACTGAACCACCTGAATCTCTAAATATGGGGTGGTTCTGGTGAGATATCTCCAAAGGCTTGCTGAGAAGGACAGAAGACTTTCAATAAAATCATGGATAGAGCCCCCTCTGCAAAAAGGGGCTTGATGGGTGAAGGATAAATGTGGGTTCTCTTTTGGCACCTGCATAGACAGGGAAGGAACAATGTTTTATGCGGGTGAGAGATCATGCTGACTGCCCCACCAAGATCTTGCCTGGGGCCTTTTTGGGGGGTAGGGAGGAAATGGAAACAATGGTTCCTGGGAGGGAGGGCAAACAAATTGATGCCGATCTTGCCTCTTGAGGAAACTTCACTCCATCTTGTCATTTCAATGTTGGTGAAGAGCCTTCAACCCCAAAGGAGCAGGCAAGGGTGCACCTATCCAACGGCCAATGTTGATCAATGTAGCAACCTCTCTCCTTTGTATAACGGAAGTTGGCAGAAGGAGAGGGGGTGGAAATTTCTACTCCCCTTCCTCCATTTTTGGCCTAGGGGGTGCATGTGTCCTCCCCTTTTTTGGTAGAGAACGGAGAGGCAGAAAAGTCAGGAAGGGTTTGGATGATGCAAGGACATCTTCTAGATCCTTGCCCTTAGGATGTGGTGGACTAGAACCCACGTAATATGGGAGTTCTAGTCCACCATATCTGGAAGTCACCAGGTTGAGAACAGCATTGGCCAGGGCAAGAAATGTTTTAGTTAGACAAGGCAGAAGTCACCAGACCACATTTCTTGGTGGGGTTACCTAATGGGCAGGGATTGGTGATCCTACGCCAAGGGAACCAGCGGAATAGAGATCACAGCAGTGGGAGTGGCTAGATTTCCCACAAGCAAGAGCTGAAGTCAACCAGCTGCTGCTTCTGAGGGTAGGAGTGAAAAATCAAGGTTCTGCTCATAGCATTAGGAGGAAGATATCTGTCTTGTGGGGCAGGAGAAGGGACAGCTAATTGTGGGGAAATGTGAATGCTCAGAAAGCAGTTTGGGAGAGGGACTGTCCTTCGGAGCAGCTAAAGACCTATGGTTTTGCCAAATATTACCTGTTCCAGGTGAGTGAAGAACTCCCTCTCCTGCTCTTCTGTCTTCATGAGAGTTTTGTCCTTGCTATTTCTATCCTCAGTCTGGTTGGAGACCCAGTAGTCTCCCCTTCCCAACACTCTTCCTTGGGGGGAGGGAGAGGGGAGAGTGTTGGTGGGGGGGAGGAATGAGGACCGAAGGGGGGGCATCACCAAGTCCGTGTTCCTACAACCTTCCTGCTTTTAATAAAGGCCCTCAAACATTTCCCCCCTCCATTGCACTTGAGTCTTACTCTACCTCTTTTTTGCAGAAAAGCCCTGTGTCAGTGTGGTGTCAGCTTATCATTTCCTCTCTCTTTAGCACCTGTTTGCAAGGTGGGTTGGGGGGGGCGTTTGGGAAATGGTGCAAGCGTGAGGCAGACGTCCATTTCAGCACTTGTGGTTTTACAGTTACTAGAGTTAATGCTTTTCTCTAAAAAGTAAAAATCAGCTTGGTGGGGTGTGGAGAAGACAGAGCGTGGAAAAGTTAGGTTTTGGGGACAACAGACTGAAAAGGTGCATCTGCACTGTAGAATTAATGTTTTTAACTATGACTCAATGCAGTGGGATCCTGGGAGTTGTAATTTGATGAAGCACTATTTGACAGAGAAGGCTAAATTTGGGGTTGTTATGTGTTTTCCGGGCAGTATGGCCATGTTCCAGAAGTATTATCTCCTGACGTTTCGCCCACATCTATGGCAGGCATCTTCAGAGGTTGTGAGGTATATGGAGAAACTCAGAAAGGAATGTTTATACAGTAGAGTCTCACTTATCCAACATAAATGGGCCGGCAGAATGTTGGATAAGCGAATATGTTGGATAATAAGGAGGCATTAAGGAAAAGCCTATTAAACATCAAATTAGGTTATGATTTTACAAATTAAGCAACAAAACATCATGTTATACAAAAAATTTGACAGAAAAAGTAGGTCAATCCGCAGTAATGCTATGTAGTAATTACTGTATTTACGAATTTAGCACCAAAATATCATGATGTATTGAAAACATTGACTACAAAAATGCTTTGGATAATCCAGAACGTTGGATAAGCGAATGTTGGATAAGTGAGACTCTACTGTATATGGAGAAACTAAGACAGGAATGTTTGGGTTGTTGTATGTCTTTTGGGCTGTGTGGCCATGTTCCAGAAGTATTCTCTCCTGACGTTTCACCCACATCTATGGCAGGCATTCTCAGAGGTTATGAGGTATGGAATGTTTATATATATGTGGAAGATTCTTGGAGGGGTAAGGAACTCTTGTCTGTTGGAGGCCAGTTACAGATATATAAACCTTCCTTGCTTAGTTTCTCCATATACCTCACAACCTCTGAGGATGCCTGCCATAGATGTGGGCAAAACGTCAGGAGAGAATACTTCTGGAACATGGCCATACTGCCCGGAAAACACACAACAGCCCTTTGATCCCCGCCATGAAAGCCTTTGACAACACAAGGCTAAATTTATTTATTTATTTATTTATTTATTTGCAGTATTTATATTCTGCCATTGTCACCCTGAAGGGGACTCAGGATGGATCACAATGCACATATACACGGCAAACATTCAGTGCCATTTTTAGACATACAAAACATACAGAACAGTTAGAGATAATTCAGCATTTTCCAACGGTTATGCTTGATTCTGGCCACAGGGGGAGCTGTCGCTTCATCCACTATGACACCAAGTCCTTTTGGATCATAGTATTTCCTCCTTGCTCTTTGAACGCCAGGATTTTTATGGTGTTGTAAATTAAATTAATCTTCCCGCATCAGTGGTTCCTAATTTCTCTACTCACAGCTGCAACTGTTTTCGAACTGCTTAGGTGGACAGTAAGCTAGGCTATTGACAGTCAGGTGCTCAATCCGACTCGGGCTTCGTACTTGCCACCATTCGGTCGGCAGTGATCTATTGCTGCTGGTGATTAACCAGTTGTGCTACAGCCCGGCCCTTAGAATCTATAAAGACTGTAAAACTACAACTCACAGGATACCATAGCATTGAATCAGTTAAACTGGTGTTAGAGTGCATTAATTCTACACTATAGATGTACACTTAGAATCCCTTAGCCATCATGGGTATGTTGGTATGTTGGCTGAAAGATTCTGAGTTCTTAACAATAATGAAGTAATACCCCATATTTGGGTTTATCATTGTAATTTCCCAGGAAGCAACAGCAGCACTATGGCTGGTGGACTTTAATTCCCATCACACCAGTGAGTGGTGGTATCTTCTGAGCCTATTGGGAGTTGAGGACCAGCACATGAGCCACGAGTTACTTGCTTGTGGATTAATGTAAGGAACAGTATTGGAAACCTTTGACACTTTACTCCCCCACAATATTTGGGATGACAAGTCTCACAGATCCTTATAATAAGCCATAGTGGCTCAGGAAGATGGAAGTTATATGCCCAAATACCTGAAAGATCAACTACTCAGATAAAGCATCTTGGCTAAGCACCTTCAAAGTCACCAGGTGTGACAAAAGCCAGTTATGATTTCCCAAATAGTGGCTGTTATGATATAATTTGGCCCTCTGGTATCAGTGGTATCAACCTCCAAACTCTATGGAAAAGGCCCACCACTTCATTAGAGGTTAAACAACAACTCTCATCATACTTCCCTACTACTGATGGGATCTGCTGTACAACAAACTTTGGAGGATTGCAATTTTCCAAGCCCTATGTGATAATCTAGATGCAAATGCCCATACTGACCTGAAGTTCACCAGGTGGCCTTGGGCCAGTTGCCATCTTTATGGCTAACCAACCTACAAGGATTGCTGCAAGGATAATTCTGGACAGAAGAGGAGCAATATTACCGTGTTTCCCCGAAAATAAGACAGTGTCTTATATTAATTTTTGCTCCCAAAGATGTGCTAGGTCTTATTTTCAGGGGATGTCTTATTTTTCCATGAAGAAGAATTCACATTTATTGTTGAACAAAATAATAAACATTTATTATATATTGTATAGTAGTTGTCATCACAAACTAGCATAACCAGATAAACTATGAATCCTATCAAGAATTTCTTGTTACTACCGTTATTTCCATGTACAACTGGTGGTATGTACATTTACCAATCCTGCATGCTCTGGTGTTCTGTTTGGCAGGCGCTGGGCATGCTTCCAAACAAAAACTTTGCTAGGTCTTACTTTCGGGGGAGGCCTTATATTTAGCAATTCAGCAAAACTTCTACTAGGTCTTATTTTTCGAGGATGTCTTATTTTAGGGGAAACGGTATAATACAACCATGTGTACCATCCCTGAGGGACCTGAAAGCAAAGGTGAGACACATGTAATAAATACCTTTGAAGGAGCAAATCCTACCTTAACCTTTTGTTCCTATGTAATAATTCTCAATGTTCTAAAAGCCAGATCCTGTGAGCCCTTAGGGAGCTGGATATATTTTGCCTGGAGAAGAGAGGATTAAGAAATGACAATATAGCTGTGTGTAGATACTTGAAAGGATGTCATGTCGAGACTAGAAGTTGTCTATCTCCGCTCTAATCACAACAGTACACCCAAGCACCAGCCACTCTGTTGAAGTAGGCATTTTGGAAGAGACCTCGTGGGCCATCCAGTCCAACCCCCTTCCAAGAAGCAGGAAAATCACATTCAAAGCACCCCCGAGAAGATGGCCATCCACCTTCTGTTTAAAAGCCGCTGAAGAAGGAGCCTCCACCACACTCTGGGGTAGAGAGTTCCACTGCTGAACAGCTCGCACGGTTAGGATGTTCTATCTCATGTTCAGGTGGAATCTGCTTTCCTGTAGTTTGAAGCCATAGTTCCACATCCTAGTCTCCAGGGCAGCAGAAAACAAGCTTGTTCCCTCCTCCCTATGACTTCCCCTCACATATTTATACATGCTATTATCGTGTCTCCTTTCAGCCTTCTCTTCTGCAGGCTAAACATACCCAGCTCTTCAAGCCACTCCTCATAGGGCTTGTCCTCCAGACTCTTGATCATTTGAGTCGCCCTCCTCTGGACACATTCCAGCTTGTCAACATCTCCCTTCAATTGCAGTGCCCAGAATTGGACATAGTGGGATTCCAGGTGTGGTCTGACCAAGGCAGAATAGAGGGCTAGCATGACTTCCCTGGATCCAGACACTATTTATGCAAGCCAAAATCCCATTGGCTTTTTTAGCTGCTGCATCACATTGTTGCCCAGGGCGAACCAGCTGGTTTCCATGAGTGAATGGGAATTCAAATCCTGGACTCCAGAGTCCTAGTCCAGCACTCAAACAACTACAGACTGGACTATGACTTCCAGAATACATGCTGGTTGAGAAAGTCTGGGTTTTATCATCCCGAACAGTTATGTTCCCAAGCTATGGTTCGCACTCAGTAATTTACCCACAGGGCTGGAGGCTGCTGTTGCCATTCCTTTCATAGCCTTGTCTCAGCTGGAATCACCAAGAGTAGCCTGAGGATTTAGATTAAGCAACATGACCCCTAGCTTTGGTGTCTACAATGTCTACTAAGGCAAAGGCCAAACGCAATGGACGTTGGGACAAGAAAGCAAGTGAAATAGACCAGAGCAATTCAGGAAAACGCAAAGGAACTCTATTTTGAAGTGTGAGCTAACAGATTTGTGAATCCCAAGGGAGACATGCTGCCAAATATGCTAGGTTCCTTGGTGCATGAGCCTCCTCCATTTAGCCAGGATAGTGTATTTCCAGGAAAGAATTACAAATACAGTAGAGTCTCACTTATCCAACGTTTGGATTATCCGACGCATTTTTGCAGTCAATGTTTTCAATACATCATGATATTTTGGTGCTAAATTCGTAAATACAGTAATTACTACATAGCATTACTGCGTATTGAACTACTTTTTCTGTCAAATTTGATGTATAACATGTTTTGGTGCTTAATTTGTAAAATCATAACCTAATTTGATGTTTAATAGGCTTTTCCTTAACCCCTCCTTATTAACCAACATATTCGCTTATCCAACGTTCTGCTGGCCCGTTTATGTTGGATAGGTGAGACTCTACTGTACCATCATTCCTTGCTTGTCCAAAGATCAGAAGGAGGTTTTCCAGTTTATGTGGATAAAATTGTGTGGAGGGTTGCTTCCGTTTGCCAGCCAAAGCTCCATTTTTCCCATCTCTTAAGGATAACTTTTCCAAGCACTGAACATACTCAAAGAAACATGAACATATCTTTATTAGATCAACTATGCAACAGACATGTTTCAGTTGAATCCAAATTACCTCTTTCCCCAAACCAATGACCAATGGAAGGTACTGTGCAGTAATTTCAAAATGTCAAAGGAAATTCCGTTGCTTTGAGTTTTCCGGGCTGTATGGCCATATTCCAGAAGCATTCTCTCCTGATGTTCCACCCACATCTATGGCAGGCATCTTCAGAGGTTGTGAGGTCTGTTGGGAACTAGGCAAGTGGTGTTTATATATCTGTGGAATAATGTCCAGGGTGGGAGAAAGAACTCTTGTCTGTTGGAGGCAGGTGTGAATGTTTAATGGGCCTGTGGCTTTAAGGCCTAGCTTCTTCCTGTCTGGGAAAATCTTTTGTTGGGAGGTGCTAGCTATCCCCGATTGTCTCATGCCTGCCATAGATGTGGGAGAAACGTCAAGAGAGAATGCTTCTGGAACATGGCCATACAGCCCGAAAAACTCAAAGCAACCCAGTGATTCTGGCCATGAAAGCCTTTGACAATAGAGGAAATTGTCAAAACACAAGGCATCCAAGAAGGCAGAATCCTGTAGAGGGATTGCTTCAGGCCCAGAAAGTCCCCATCCACTCTGTTGTTTTTCAAAATGCCTCAATACATAGAGCACTCTTAAAAGCCAATAATGGCGCATTCCATAAATTATTTATGAGTTGGAGGAATTATGGAGAACATTCTCCTGGCAGGAGTCTGAAGCGAAATAAATCAATTAATAAAAATAGCCAGTGTAGAATGTGAAGGTAAGTGGCTAAGAGCAGGATACTTTACGTATTGAAGGAGTTAAAAGAGGAACTGTATCGGTTGAGTTAGCTTAAGAGGATGCCTGGCTGCATCGGAGGAACGAGTTCAATTTATACAAGGTAACGAGGAAAAACAAAGCAACTGAGGCAGTGTGTTAGGAGGAAGCAAAGATGGAGAAATACACATTAGTGTTTTACATTTTGGCAAAGAAACCACAGCAGGGTAGTGGGGAAACCAGAGACTATTTAAAGAGCACGCTGGGCAGGAGATCTCTTTACTTTAAAATGGAATACAATTCAGCTATAATTAATCATGTTTAGATCTTTAGAGCCAAACATTAGCAATCATATACACTCTTATTAAACTTGATAGTACAGTCACCCGTCTACATTCGCTGGAGTTAGGGGCACAGGCCTCCTGTAAAAGTAAAACCACAAATTTGAATAAGCTGGGTCGTTGTAATTCTTCCGGGCTGCATGGCCATAACATTCTCTCAAGCATTCTCTCCTGACGTTTCACCCACATCTATGGCAGGCATCCTCAGTTTGGTGGTCCCAATATAGACTTGTCCACAGCTGCATGGTACATATACTAATCAAGGTGACAAAAGGCAACATTCACACGTACCTCAAACAGACAAGAGTTCTTTCCAACACCCTGGATACTCCACAGATACATAAACCTCACACTTAGTTTCCAACAGACTCCGCAACCTCTGAGAATGCCTGCCATAGATGTGGGCAAAACGTCAGGAGAGAATGCTTCTAGAACATGGCCATACAGCCCAGAAGACTCACAACAACCCAGTGATTCCGGCCATGAAATTTTCGACAACACTTTAAATAAACTGTTTTTTTAACCTCAAGATATACCTCTACAAATCTCTAGGTCCCCCATCATAATTTCTGCTGTTGACCAATCCATGAATAATCAAATTTGTAAGTGTAGAGGGCTGACTATACTTACTACTGAGTTTACATAGGGGATTATAATATTTCAAGCTCCTTAAAGGTGCCTTGTCAGTTATTTTTGTGTTGGCCTTGAATGCTTCAAGAAGATCTCCGATTTTAAAGCTTACTTCCATCAATATGACATTACTTAATCAATCCTGTAGAAGGGCTCAAATACCCAAAGCAAAATAGATTCTATCTGATCTTGGAAGCTGAGCGAGGTCAGCCCTGATTAATACTTGGAGGGGAGAGCACCAACAAATACCAGAAGCTGTGCGCTATAGTTTGGAGGAAGGAATTGTCAAAACCACCTTTGAGTATCCCTACAAAATGCATGGGGTCTCTGTAAATCAACAGGTGACTTGGCAGCACATACACACAGTCCTGTACAACTCTTCTCCTTCCATATAGTTTGCTCTCTGTTAGTGATAGGTGTCCACTAGCATAAATAAGGGAGAAGGTATTAACTTGAATTCTGCAAAACAATTGCCACCAGCATGCAGTTAGAAGTCAGCAGGCAGGTTTCCCATCAATCCACTTCTGACTCCAAGGATGCAGGTATCACCGGGCGATGTCATAGCCAAAGCCGTTTTTGCCGTTCTGACAGGCACCTAGGAGTAAAGTCAGGGAAAGAAAAAGAGGGGCTTAAGAAGCAAGGTGGTGATCATCAGTATCCTGCAAGAAGAGCTCTGTCTGCTTTGGGAGCCTACTTCAAGTAATATGGCATCAGTTAACCCTGTATAAGGTCTTAAATGAGTCCCCAGTGGCGCAGCGTGTTAAAGCACTGAGCTGCTGAACTTGCTGACCAAAAGGTCGCAGGTTCGAATCTAAGAGCGGAATGAGCGCCCGCTGTTAGCCCCAGCTTCTGCCAACCTAGCAGTTCAAAAACATGCAAATGTGAGTAGATCAATAGGTACAGCTCCCGCGGGAAGGTAACAGCGCTCCATGCAGTCATGCCGGTCACATGGAGGTGTCTATGGACAACACCGGCTCTTCAGCTTAGAAATGGAGATGAGCACCAACCCCCAGCGTCGGACACGATTGGACTTATTGTCAGGGGAAAACCTTTACCTTTACCCTAAGGTCTTAAATGCCCTAAAGGCACTAGATTCTGTCTGATCTTGGAACCCACATCTCCCAAATTCTGGGCCACTAACCATATACTTTGTTGCTATTTGGACATTGCATTTTTAAGTACCTGAAGCTAAAATATTGCCTGCAATGAAAAGTGATGATGTGGGATAGACATTTCGCCATATGCAATATAATCTGCTGCTCTAGAGACTAGGGGCTCTTCTACATTGACCGCTTAGGTTGGTTTGGAACCAGTTTGGCAAAAACTGTGCAGGTGATTAGATTGATATTTCTGGGACAGGTTTGAGGCCAAGAGTGTGATGGCATTAACTACAGAATGTGGCCTTAGGTTGGTTCCAGAATCTGCAGCATCCATCACTTGACAGTCACCAGAGAATGTGGGGTTTCCCCCATTTCCTTGGTGAGATGTGCACCAGCACTCTGGAGATATGAAAGGTGGAAGGGGAAATAAAAAATGCCAGTTAGCAGTGGAGATAATAAATGACCTGTCCTAAGGGTCAATTGGCCTCTACTATTTGGATATGCCCTTGGAGATTTTTTTGGCAGATCCTCGTGTTCCAAATGTTACAAACCACTCCAGTGCAGTTGGGTATCTACAATGAGCTTCAGATTTTAAGGAGCCTGTTTCGCTGGCAATGTGCTTTATATTTGGGGCTCAATATCCATTAATGGCTTATATTGGACTTCTCTCTCAATTTTGATTTATGTGCTTAACTCCCCTTAATTCATAAAATACAAATGGGGAAAGAATGAAAACTAAGGGTGCATCCTCATCGTAGAATGAATTAAGTTTGACACTACTTTAATGGCCATGAAATTATGGGATCTGGGGATGCATCAGCACTCTTTGTCAGAAAAAGCTAAAGACTTTGTGAAACTACAATTCCCAGGAATGCAAACTTTGAGCCATGGCAATTAAAGTGGTGTCAAACTACTTTTTTCATTGCCTTTGATCAAATTCATGAAAGTCAAAGTTGTAAATGGAGAGGTCTGACCAAAATATGAAAAAGTTGAAATCCAAAATAAATCTGTTGCCAAGCATTTTGGATAAGAGATACTCAACCAGCATTTAATGTTATGATATTGTATTTGGTATAAACTATTTTTAGAGGGCTGAAAAAATACCTTAAAATATCCAAAATAAAATAGTAAAAAAGTGAAGAGTGGGTGGCATCAAACTCTAGCTTCTGCTTAAAAACCTCCACAGAAGGAGAGTCAACCATGCTTCAAGGCAGCAACATAGTTTACAGTTGAACAGCTCTTAAAGTCAGGAATGTCTTCCTCATTGTACAGGAAACTGTGTGCTTTGGAGGTGTGTATATTGTAGCTGCTACAGTTTGAAGCTAACTTCAAATTTGATCATATGTTCCGTGTAGATGTTCCCTAGCACATGGAACAAAAGATTAAAACTGCAAAAAAGAGATTTAACTTAAACATTAGGACCAAGTTCTTGAATGTAAGAGCTGGCAGTGGAAGAAGCTGCCTCTCAATTCGGTGGAGTCTCCTTCTATTGAGATTTTTAAAACAGAGGTTGGGTGGCCATTTGTCAGGAGTTCTTAGAAGCTGTATTCCTGCCTGGCAGAATGTGGTTGGACTGTATGGTCCTTGAGGGATCTTTTCCAACTCTGATTCCAATATGTTATCGTGATTGCAGGTAGGAAACGAGACATATCTGAGATCTTGCTGATACTCACAGTCTCCCAATTTCTCCTCAAGAAAAAGGAGCTGGTCACTGAGCGACTCCACCTGGTCCAGGTAACGGAGGCGACTCCACATCTCTTTCATCTGGGCGGGCTCCAGGGTCGAGGGTAAGACGGAGATGGCCCGTTCAAGGCGCTATTGACAAACAGGAAATGCCAAAATTTTCTTGGAACCACACAAGTCTTGCCAACTGGTAACCCACCTTCTGCAGATGTCCCCTCTCCTCATACTACAGTATCATTCTGAGTGAACAGAAATGATGGAGTTGAGAGTGTGATGGGGAAAGGGTTTCAAGCTGAAAAGTGTGGTATGCTTATTTTTCGGTTTGCCATAATGGGTGACATGTGAAGAAAAGCATACAAGTTAGAAAAGTTACTTTTTGGACTAGTGTTCTCAAGAGTCAGCCAGACATTATTTTTGGGTAATATAGTTAACCCTCCCCATTCTATGGGGTTAGGTCCACAGTAGCCCTATGAAAGTGACAAAACACAAATAAAGAAATTACTATATTTTTGGGTTGTTGTGTTTTTCTGGGCTGTGTGGCCATGTTCCAGAAGCATTATCTTCAGGAAAGAATACTTCTGGAACATGGCCATACAGCCTGGAAAACACACAACAACCCTGTGATTCCGGCCATGAAAGCCTTCGACGATACTATATTTTTATCTGAGAGAACACCTCTTTAGAGGTTTCTGGATCTTCCAACACAACTCTCTTCTCACCTTCCAGTGGAAGCTGACCGCAGAATTGCACTGGAGGATCTAGAGATTGCTAGAGAGGTGTTTTCAAGCATGACCGGAGAAAGGTCTTCATGCATGACCGGAGAAAGTTGAGCACAGAGTCACACTAGAAGACCTAAATATTCTTAATCAAGTCTGTAAACAATCAAAATCACAGAAGTCAAAAGTGCAATAGCTCGGTCCAGGCTACTTGACTGATGGCATCTCCTTTTATAAACCAGCCCGGGCACCGCAGTCAGCGGAGGAGGCTCTGCTCTCGGTCCCACCCCATCCCAAATACGGCTGGTCAGAATGAGAGAGAGGGCCTTCTCTGTGGTCACCCCCCATCTCTGGAACTCCTTTCGTAAAGAAATAAAGCGGGCCCCTCCCTCCTTTCCTTAAAAATCAACTGAAGACCTACTTCTGCTCACTAGCATATGGAGAGGAGGAGGATTAGTCGATGAGTGACCACTACAGGGCCCTGGTTGAGAACGACCTTGTATCTAGACTCTGCTAGCCCAATTTACTACCATAGGCCACATAACTTTGTGAAGTCCAGTTGGCTTCTGTAAATTAATGTGGACTTTTTCAGATTTTATGTCATTATATAATTATTGTCTGACTATGTTGGTTTAAATTATTAATGCTAGGTTTAATTCATTGATCTTAGTTATAATTTGATGTTAGGTTTTAATTGCTGTTTTCATATGTGGGGTTTTCCTGGGATTTTATGTCAGTATTTGTTTGTTTTATGGAGACATTGAATGTTTGCCATTGTATGTTAGAGATAGGGTGGAATACAAATAAAGTTGTTTGTTGTTGTTGTTGTTGTTGTTGTTGTTGTTGTTGTTGTTGTTGTTGTTGTTATATATGACTGCACAGCTCTAGCATTCCATCACCCAGCATTGCAGCCGCGATGTTTGCAGGATTTCAGAAACCAGAATCCAAAAAAGTTATTCTTCCAAGCTCTCAGACACATCCTTTGTCCCTCTGAATTCTCAAGATGCCTTCTGCGCACACGCCTTGCAAATCAAATGCTAGATTCATTCTGTGTGTTTCTGCTAAATGCCTCTGCCCTGATCTTTGCTGCCTGGAGGAATGTCATGTTGAAATGCTGGCAGCGTATGTTCTGTGTTCTCTGTCTGTCATTTTCGCTCAGGGTTTCATTGTCTTCCTTGGGTTTACAATAATTATGTTCTTGTATGGGTCTTGACAGTGAATCTAGTTTTATTTGAAAGCTGGCTAAAGTGGCACTGCCATACTTGGAGTACATCAGAAGATGGCATGGCTCTTAGAAAAGAAGAAACCAGCATAAAATAGTGGTTTGAGTGTAGGATCATGACCCTGGAGACCATGGTTCAAAACCCCACTTAGCCATGAAACTCCACTGTGTCACCTTGGGAAAGTCACTATTTCTCTGTCCCAAACATTCCTGTAATAGGGTCCAAAATGACTTGAAAGCACACAACAGCAACAAATACTGTAGAATTAGTGCTGTTTCACACCACTTATCTGTCATGGCTCAATGTTATGGAATTACAGGAGTTTTACAAAGTCTTTCACCTTCTCTGTCAAAGGATGCTGGTTTCTTCTATGATTCCATACCCTTGAGACATGACAGTTACAGTGATGTCTAACTGCATTAATGCTACAATGTAGATGCACCCAGAGTGGAAGCCAATAGGAAAAGAGGTAGACAGGTGGAGAGACCCAATTAAGGAAGCCCCAGCCCTGATTTTGCAAGACCTAAGCAGGGCAGACAATAACCAAGGATCTTGCAGGTCTCCCATTCATAAGCCTTCTAGGTCTTCCAGCACAATTTGATAGCCAACTTCTATTGAAAGCTAAACATAGAATTGCACTGAAGTGTCTAGAGATTCCAAGAGCTGTTCTCTGTAGAAATATCTCGGTTCTCGAAGAAGTAGACCATAGAGTCACACTGGATTATTTTAGCTGCCAAGAGATTCCTTCAAAGAACATTATTAATAAAATCCATGGATAATCAAATCAGCAAAAGTCAAAGATGCAAGTGTGGAGGGACAACTGTACGAAGATCTCACCTCTTCCAGCTGCTCCACTTTGGCTTGAAGCTCCTGGATCTCATTCGGGATTGTCTCTTGAATCCCTAAAACTTGACCTGGAAGGAGGGAGAAAAATGATGAACATAGCTGGAATGAAATCCCAAATGTGTTATTGTCCTGTTTTGTCTTTCAAGAACAGTCTTAAAATACTGTGGTAGATAAATGAAAACTGCTTTTACTTCAGCAAAACATGAAGAACAGCACACTCAGTGGAATGATGCAAAAGAAAGCCAGGAAGTCTTAGGGTAAACACAGTTCTTAGTCTCTGATAAATTCCGAAATCAAATAGCAGTCTTACTTCAGACATAGAAAAAGCAATAAATCCTTAGAAGCAGTTTCCCAGATGCAGACTCGAAGCAGGCACAAGGGGAGCGAAGGCTTAGGCATTAGAGTCAGTTTGTTACCAGCAAAAGCTGGCTGCACCTGCTTCTGCTTTACAGCCCTGAGTCCCCTCACAGCTGCTAGGGCAGTTCCTAATTACTCAGCTGCATTTCTGGCAGCTATTCTAGCTGAATGACGTCTCTGCTCTGTTTCCTTTCACCTCTCCTGAAATGTGGGTACTTCCAAAATCTCTTCCTCAAATTCCAACTCACCCTCAGATTCATGAACACATTCCTGCTCCCCTTCCTCTTCAGAAGAAGAGGAATCCCTAACAGTTATGCGGGAAGAAATTGGGTCAGGCGCTCAACTGGAGATAACCAGTGTAGTGTAGTGATTTGAATGATAGACTATGATTTCAGTCCACACTCAGCTATGGAAACCCACCAAGTGACCCTAGTCAAATCCCACTCTCTCAATCTATAAAAATGGGGAAAACAAATTCCTCTGAACAAATCATGGGAAGAAAATTCAATTATTAGGGTCGCCTTAGGGTGGCCAAAAGTCAGAACAACTTGAAGACACACAACAACATCATGCTATTTGCTATCAAGCTTACTTTTGACTTTGATTAACCCGATGAATTCGAGACCACCAAGAACTGTAATTCACCACCCGCTCAGATCTGCTAAAGAACACCTCTCTAGAAATCACCAGGCCCTGTAGCACAATTTTGTAATCAACATCAGCCAGACATCGTGATCATATGGTCATGTTCCAGCAGAAGCTGATATTAAGTTGCTAGGGAACCAAGAGATTTGTGGAGATAACATTTTAATTAAATCTGTGAATAATCAGAATAATAGTCAAACCCGCAAATCTAGGTGGCCGACTGTAGTATACGTTTGGCTCTGGATTTTAAAGACAAGGAGTCAGGATTTGGGGTTAGAGCCTTCTAGATCCAAGTGGTTACAGCTGGCCATCAATATTAGGCTTATTTTGATTATTGGCAGATTTAATTTGTGGATTCATCCCCAGATGTTTTTGGCCTTCAACTCCAAGAAATCCTAATAGCTGGTAAACTAGCTGGGATTTCTGGGAGTTGTAGGCGAAAAACATCTGGGGACCCCAGGTTGAGAACCATTGCTCTAGGTCAATGATGGGCAACCTTTTGCACTTGGTGTATCAAATTTCACCAAAAAACCTAGCATGATTTGGGGGTGTCCACTTCGAGAGAGAAAACGTAATTTCACAATATATATAGTTTAAATAACAAAAAATAATAATTGTAATATATAACTGTATTTAATAAATCAAAAACTATTTACTACCATTATTTCCATGTACAACAATCTATGGTACCTCTTGCAGTTTCCACGCTAATTTCTCTCTAGTTTCAATGTAGTCATGAATAATGAATAATATAATAATATGCTACAATAATAATAGAATAATAAATGAATGATTACACACACACACACACACTCATGTAATGTGCATAATTCCCATGGAGTAAGAAACAAAACCACTGGACCAAATCACACCAAATTTGGCCACAAAAGACATTAGTCATCCAATCAATCTGCATGCGGCAGCGTGTCAGCAAAAATGGCTAGGCGTGTCAGTGCTGACATGCGTGTCATAGGTTGGCCATCACTGCTCTAGGTCTTCCACAGCAATTCTGTGATCAGCTTTACTGTGTGACCTTAGGCAAATCACATTACTTCAGCCAAAGAAAACTCTGTGATAGGATTGCTTTAGGATTGTGAGAAGTTTGAACCAACTTGAAGGCACACAGCAACCATTGTCAGCCTTTTAGAATGGGAAAATGCCTTGTGCAGTTTCTAGGAAATCCCTCAACCTCTAGTTGAAAAACATTATGAGAAAAGAGGAACTATTTAACCATTCCTTTTTTCAAAATGTTTTCTTTGGTATTATGGGAGAGACTCAAATGCAGCCACCGACACAAGCATGGCCAAACATACCTTCTTCTGAAAAGACTTCAGAAAGGGATGAATTCTCAACAAACTCTAAACTGCAGAATCAATTCAGTTTGATACGAATTGAACAACCATGGCTCAATGCTATGGAGTTGTAGTTTGGTGAGGCTCCAGCCCTCTTTGGCAGAGAGGGCTAAAGACCTTGTCAAAGTAAAACTCCCAGGATTCCATAGCATTGAACCATGTCAGTTCAAATGGTGTCAAACTTTGTCAATTCTACAGTATAGAGATGCCCTCTGGCTGCTTTCCTTGGCTCCACCTTTGAACTGTATTGGACTATTGTGTTTATTTAGAGGAGATTCATGTCTCCCATTTGAAATCTATATGAATATGGACATTTATTCAGAATAGAGATAAGTTGTATCTTTATATTGTGTATATAAACAATAAACCTGTTGAACGATACCACATTTGATGTTTCAAAAATAACAATAACATAATACTTTGTGTATCTTAGTTATAGATATCTGTGTTTCAAATATATTCACTTTTGAATTGTGTTCCTACAATTTTCAGGGCCTGAACCTCAAGACCTGAACCATGACTTTATACACACATACTGTGTTTCCCCGAAAATAAGACAGTGTCTTATATTAATTTTTGCTCCCAAAGATGCTCTAGGTCTTATTTTCAGGGGATGTCTTATTTTTCCATGAAGAAAAATTCACATTTATTTTTGAACAAAAAAATGAACATTTATTATATACTGTACAGTAGTTGTCATCATAAACCAGCATAACCAGACAAATTGTGAATCCTATCAAGAATTTCTTATTACTACCAATATTTCAATGTACAACACTTTATGGTACGTACATTTACCAATCCTGCATGTTCTGGTGTTCTGTTCATTGGGCATGCTTTCAAACAAAAACTTTGCTAGGTCTTACTTTCGGGGGAGGCCTTATATTTAGCAATTCAGCAAAACCTCTATTAGGTCTTATTTTCTGGGGATGTCTTATTTTAGGTGAAAAAGTGTAACTAAATTCACATAGTGTACTAGAAAAACAAAACAGAACTTCTACACATTTTACAGGTTGAGCATATCTCATCCAGAAATCCAAAATGCTCTGAAATCCAAAACTTCCTATACAGGTGGCTGAAAAAGATGAAAGCTTTGCTTTCTGATGATTCAGTCTGTACAAACTTTGATTTGTGCACAAAATTATTTAAAATATTGCAAAACATTACCTCCAGGCTATGCATATGAGTGATGTATGAAACGTAAATGAATGTCTGCTAGCAACATGGATCCCCCCAAGAGAGCTCATTATGCATGGATATGCAAAGGAAGGTGTTCCAGAAATTTCCAAAGCACTTCTGATAAGAAATGCGCAACCTGTGCCTCCCAGAACTGCTTCATTTATTCTACTAGTCATGAAGTCAGAATAAGGAGTTCTTCTAAAAGTCAGAGCCTGACTCCACATCTACACAAAGTGTAACTTTTTGGGGTTGTTGTGTGTTTTCCAGGCTGTATGGCCATTTTCCAAAAGTATTCTCTCCTGACGTTTCGCCCACATCTATGGCAGGCATCCTCAGAGGATGTCCGCCATAGATGTGGGCAAAACGTCAGGAGAGAATACTTCTACAACATGGCCATACAGCTCGGAAAACACACAACAACCCTGTGATTCCAGCCATGAAATCCTTTGACAACGCATTGTAACTTTTTGGACTGCAGCTTCCAGAATCCTTTGTACCAGTGGAGGATTTGGGGATTGTGGTGTAAACATTTAACATTTCGAAGCTCTGCTCAACATTTTATTTATAAGTTCTCCTTTCTGACCTCTTAAGATTGCACCAGGTTTCTGATTTAACATTCACCATGACTCCCTTCCCAACCATAAAGGCTAGCAACTTGTTTTTACCAAGGAAATTGGTGGTTTTACTCGGGATGTTGACACAGTGGGGTTTAAAATATTGTTGTGTAATTGGGAAATACATAAATGTTGTTGAGTGTCTACTGTCTACCACCTACAACTCTTTGTAAGAAGAGACAAGGAAGTTGTGTAACGATATACACCACCCTTTTTAGTCATGGCAGCAATGGCATTTTAAGCAAATGCATAAGTTCACCCTCACGTGATCAGTATTACTGCATACTCTAAACACAATAAAACAAAAGTCATAATGTTCAGTCAGCCAGCATGGCATCATGGCTTGAGTGCTGAGCCATCATGTAGGACAGGGTTCAAATCCCCATTTGGCCAAGACAACAAACTAGATGAACCTGGGCAAGACGCTCCCTCTAAGCCTGGAATATATGGCAGTGTGGACTCAGATAACCCAGTTCAAAGCAGATATTGTGGGATTTTCTCCCTTGATGTTTTGGGTTATATGGCTGTGTGGAAGGGCTCTCAGTGAGAAGGAATAATCCTTTTCATTGTTGTTTGGCTTAACTCTGAAACAGAGAACTATGTCCTTGACATTTGACAAGCTGTGAGTAACTGTAAGGTAAAGGTAAACGTTTTCCCCTGACGTTAAGTCCAGTCGTGGCCGACTCTGGGGGCTGGTGCTCATCTCCATTTCTAAGCTGAAGAGCCGGCGTTGTCCGTAGACACCTCCAAGGTCATGTGGCTGGCATGACTGCATGGAGCGCCGTTACCTTCCCACCAGAGCGGTACCTATTGATCTACTCACATTGGCATATTTTCGAACTGCTAGGTTGGCAGGAGCTGGAGCTAACAGCGGGCGCTCACTCCGCTCCCAGGATTTGAACCTGGGACCTTTCGGTCTGCAAGTTCAGCAGCTCAGTGCTTTAACACACCGCCACCGGGGCTCCTTTCATGAGTAACTGTGGTCCATGCTTAATGCCTAAATGCCTAATGTGATGACCAAGGGGCATCTCTGAGGTCCCTTTATTTATTTGTTTGTTTGTTTGTTTGTTTGTTTACAGCATTTATATTTCTCCCTTCTCACCCCAAAGGGGACTCAGGGCGGATCACATTACACATATAGGCAAACATTCAATGCCTTTTAACATAGAACAAAGACAAGACAAACATAGGCTCCGAGCGGGCCTCGAACTCATGACATCCTGGTCAGAGTGATTCATTGCAGCTGGTTGCAGCTGGCTTGCTCTCCCGCCTGCGCCACAGCCCGGGCCTTTCACACAGCCATATAACCCAGAATATCAAGGCAGATAATCCACAATATCTGCTTTGAACTGGATTATCTGAGTCCACACTGCCATATAATCCAGTTCAATGTGGATTTTATACAGCTGTGTGGAAGAAACCTAGAGTGTCAGGATTTGGCCAAGAGATCTCAGGGCTTGTATTATCCTGAGATGGTAACCCTGGCTAGAGCTTACCGATACTGATCCCTTAGGTTGGCATAGAGCTGTATCAGTCCCATGGTGGCCGAACATTGCATAGGGCTGATGTAACGAGGAAAGACCATACCCGCCACCAATTCAGCATTGGACATGCCAAATTGACCCCACAGTATTGGTCAGTGTAGATCCGACCATTGACAACCCTCTTCTGAACAAACCTTGCCATGGAAAACCCATGATAGGGTTGCCATAAGTCTGAAACAAGTTGAAGGCTTGCAACAATAGGTATAATAACGACAAATCCCTAATTGGTGTCTATTTAACCACTTCTGTAGAAAGCACAGTGCATTTCATTTAAAGCTGAGTAAGAAATACACTGCTTTATGAGGCACTTGAATTTTACTTCAAACAGTTTATTGCTGGGAAGCTCTCCAAAAGTAGTTGAAATTCTCTTTCTGGTGTTTTGAAACCATTGACTAACCCGCTGGAGCAAAGGAAAATTCGTTATCCGGAATTCTGAAATCCAAAGTCAAATCTACATTCCATTTTGGTCAGCAAGTTCAGCAGCTCAGTGGATTAACCCGCTGCGCCACCAGGGACTGGGTTTAGGAGCCCCGAAATACGTCAGCATAATTGATGTTCCAGCCATACGCAAAACAAATATTGTCCTTCCTAGAGTTCTGTGATATAAAAATAATTTTAAAAAATGAAACAGTACTTGCAAACCATTACACCAGACTCTTTCTACAAATAACGATGCCATACTCTATGAAATGCACTGTACTTTTCTCCAACTCTAAATTGCCCTTCCCAACATTATGATACCTACCTTTGATGCTGAGCAAAGGGGCAGCCTGGGCTGTGGGAAGGACACGGCAGCTCTTGCCATCTGGCTCCAAGGCATAGCCAGGATTGCATTGGCAGTAATAGCTCCCCTCAGTGTTAACACAGTGTTGTTGACAAAAATCAATGGATGCCCGGCATTCATCCACATCTAGGGAGAAAAAAAGGAATTGGTAACAAGTTTAAGAAGCTGTGTGTGTGATTATTGCAGTTCTTGAGTTGGAGTGTTGGAGCCTTTTTCTCTGGAAGTTTTTAAGCAGAGGCTTAGGCCCCTTCCACACAGCTGTATAAAATCCACATTGAACTGGATTATATGGCAGTGTGGACTCAGATGGGCCCCTGGTGGTGGCGCAGTATGTTAAAGCGCTGAACTTGCAGACTGAAAGGTCCCAGGTTCAAATCCCGGAGCAGAATGAGCACCTGCTGTTAGCCCTAGCTCCTGCCAACCTATTTATTTATTTACAGCATTTATATTCCGCCCTTCTCACCCTGAAGGGGACTCAGGGCGGATCACATTACACATATAGGCAAACATTCAATGCCTTTTAACATAGAACAAAGACAAACATAGGCTCCGAGCAGGGCTCGAACTCATGACCTCCTGGTCAGAGTGATTCATTGCAGTTAATTGCAGCTGGCTTGCTCTCCCACCTGCGCCACAGCCCGGGCCTAGCAGTTCGAAAGAGTAGGTCAATAGGTACTGCTCCAGCGGGAAGGTAACAGCGCTCCATGCAGTCATGCCAGCCACATGACCTTGGAGGTGTCTTTGGACAATGCTGGCTCTTCGGCTTAGAAATGGAGATGAGCACCAACCCCCAGAGTCAGTCACGACTGGACTTAACGTCAGGGGAAAACCTTTACCTTAACTATGGACTCAGATAATCCGGTTCAAAGCAGATATTGTGGATTATCTTCCTTGATATTGTGGGTTATATGGCTGTGTGGAAGAGCCCTAAGTGGCCATCTGTCGGGAGTCTTTGATTTGTTCCTGCATGGCAAAATGGAGTTGGACTAGATGGTCTTCCGGATCTCTTCCAGCTCTATGTTTCTATTATTTAAGTTACCTTTGACTTTTTAATTTATTTATTATTTATTTACCATATTTATATCCTGCCTTTCTCTAACCCAAAGGGGACTCAAGGCAGCTTACAAACGGCACATATACAGTGCCTTGAGCATAAAACACAGACATGAAATAGAATTATAAAAATTAAAACAGACATAAAACGTAATTAAAATACATTCCAATACGAGACACGACATCCAAAGGCAAACCTTATGGTAAATCTAAGGCTCATCTACACTGCCATTGTTATACAGGATTATACAGCAAGGTAGACATCATATAATCTAGTTCAATGTGGTTCGATCTGCATTATATGAGTCTACACTGACCATATAGTTCTGTTCAAACTGCATTATATGGCAGTGTTGATGGGGCCTAAGAATGAGAGACCTTCATGTCACTTTATGCACTTTATTGCTCATTTCTTGCAGACTCCGAGCCATGGCTTCCTTTACTGAGTCCATCAATCTAGGGACCCTTCTACATAGCCATATAACCCAGAATATCAAGGCAGAATAACCCACAATATCTGCTTTGAACTGGGTTATCTGAGTCCACACTGCCATATATCCCAGTTCAAAGCAGATATTGTGGGAATTTATTCAGCTGTGTGGAAGGAGCCTAGAATGCAACATCCTTCTTTTCCTCCTACCCTTCCAAGTATTATCTTTTCTAGTAAATCTTGTCTTCTCTCTATATGTCCAATGTACAGCAGTCTCGGTTTAGTCATCTTGGCATCTAGAAAGAATTCCTGCCTAATTTGCTCTGGGACCCGTGTGTTTGTCCTTGTGTATTATCTTACTATTATCATCATTGTGTACACCTAATGTTAAATATTCTGTATTTAATATTACTATAGGAGGCAAGCCTGGAAAGCCTCAATGGTCATAGCCCTTGTGGGAGAAATCAAAACTAGAAAAGTGGCTTTCAACTTTGTAGAAGAAGCTCCAAGGAGCAGGTGAATCCTGCTTGTGTGTTATTGCTTTATACGATTGAATGTTTTACTATTTATTAGCATTACTTAATTTATTGTATTGTATGGCATTGCATATTTGACTTCTTATGCTGTAAGCCGCCCTGAGTCCCCATGGGGAGATGGGATGGGATATAAATATAAATAAAGTTTGTTGTTGTTGTGTGCATGAACTCTCCAGTAATTGCAACCTGCATCTACACTAGAACTAATAAGAGTTTGACACCAATTTAGCTGCAGTGGTTCAATGCTATGGGAGTTGTAATTTTACATTGTCTTCAGCCTTTTCTGCCAAATACAACTCCCAGGATTCCTGAGCCATGGCAGTCAAAGTGGTGTCAAACTGCATTCATTCTACAGTGCAGAGCCAGCTGATGTCAGCCACCAAATTGAAGATGGGACAGACAACAGAGCAAACCCCCCAGCTTCCACTTACCAACGTGGCAGTACCGTCCACCCCATCCTGGTTGGCACTGACACTTGTTTGGCTGGGCACAGATGCCTCCATTCTGGCATGGCTTGTGACACATAGCTAGAGGGAAAAAGTGATACACTTTTGGTATTGCAATGGGAACACTGAAGTAGGCGAGGACCTTGGTGAATTAGGGGACCCTAAACAACTGCAAAATTCTTGTTGAAGGCTTTCATGGCCAGAATCACAAGGTTGTTGTGTGTTTTCCAGGCAGTATGGCCATGTTCCAGAAGCATTCTCTCCTGACATTTCACCCACATCTATGGCAGAAATCCTCAGAGGTTATACCTCACAACCTCTGATAGAACCATAGAATAGTAGAGTTGGAAGAGACCTCATGGGCCATCCAGTCCAACCCCCTCTGCCACAGATGTGGGTGAAAGGTCAGGAGAGAATGCTTCTGGAACATTTATTTATTTATTTATTATTCAAACTTATATGCCGCCACTCCCCTAGGGCTCGGGGCGGCCATACAGCCCAGAAAACATACAACACCCGTGCAAAAATTCTTGTTGCTTTGTGCCTTCAAGCATATCCAACTTATGATGACTCTAAGGCTTCACCTGAGGTTTAGAAAGTGAGATTTCCCTAATATCAACCAGTGAGTTTCCATGGCTAAGTGGATATTCAAGTCCTGTTTTCCAGCGTTTTATGCCCTATCTACACTGGCATATAATGCAGTTTCAAACTGTGTTGTATGGTCACTGTAGACTTATATATTGCAGTTCAATGCAGATGAACTATATATAAAATATATGATTCTACACTGACCATATAATGCAGTTTGAAACTGCATCATACGGCCGTGCAGATGGAGCCATAGTACAGCACTGAAGTCACTGACTAGACCATGCTAACGCTCTTTTAAAAATTACATTGTTAGTATCATTGTTCCAAATATTTATATTCATTGTTATAGTTGCATTTTTCCTTTCTAAAATGTAAACATCATGGCTACTTTTAAGAGTTTCTTTATAAACTAGAACGCTTCGGGCCCCATTCATCTCACTGTCTGCTCAACACACAAAACAAAACCCAAGGCAGTAGCAAAAAGTATCACTTGAACCAGGAGATTTTTCTCTTCCCTTACTGTATGAGATTATATTGCTACAAAATTTCCAAAGGAAATGTAACATTCAGGCCCCATCTACACTGCTATATAATGCAGTTTCATAATGCAATTTAATTGCATTAAGATGCATTATATGGCAGTACAGACTCATATAATGCAGTTTAATGCAGTTAAACCGCATTCTGAAACCTGATTATATGGCAGTATAGAGGGAGCCATAGGGCTGGGTTTAGCATAGCGAGCTAAACCGCTGTGCTGCAGAAAATCCTACTGATTGAAAGGTTGGCAGTTTGAGTCCGGGTCGAGGTGAGCACCCACCATCAGCCCCAGCTCACCTGTCTACCTAGCAGATCGAAAGTAGAAGTGCAAGTAGATAAATAGGTACCGCTTTTAGCGGGGAGGTAATAAAAAAGGACATCGATTGGGAGGAAGCTTGTCGGCATGGAAGATGGAGCGACAGCAACCACACACACATCCCAAGCCGGAGTCAAAAACTGCCTCCAAGATGCCGGAAATAAGATGGGGAATGACTTTACCCCTGTTTGTGTATTGTCTGTCCTTTTAAATTGTATAACTGCACTGAATGTTTGCCAAATGTGTGTTCTGTAATCCACCCTTAGGGGAGATGGAGAGGAATATAAATAAAGTATATTATTATTATTATTATTATTATTATTATTATTATTATTATTATTATTATTATCCTTTGAAATTTGTGGGTTGCACTTTTACAGATCCATGGATTTGATTAATATGTCCTCTTTAGGAATCTCTTGCTTCTTCAGCACGATTCTATGGTCAACTTCTGCAGAGGCTGGAATAGCAGGAGTGCAGTTGACCCACTGATTTGTTATGTTTTATTTGCTTTGTATAATGAGGCATTGAATTTGTGCCTAAATGTATGTTGTAAGCCACTCTGAGTCCCCTGCGGGGTGAGAAGAGTGGGATAGAAATGAAGATGATAATAATAATAATAATAATAATAATAATAATAATAATAATAATAATAATAATAATATGGCTCCAGGAGCCTGGTGAATACAAAAATTCATGGATGCTCAAGTCCCATTGTGTACAATGGTGTAGAAAAATGGTTTCTCTTCTATAAAATGACAAAATCAAGGTTGGATACATGGATACAGATTGCATATATATTGCACTATGCTAGCATCCATTGGTGCTTTATGGGGGCATTCCAGACTCACCTTCCTCACACTTGGTGTCTCCAAGGTGCCGCTTCTTCCAACCTTGGCAGCAGATGACGTTGCTCTGCAAAATCTCCTTCTTCACTTGCCGAGTGGCTATTCTGTAAGTGGTCCTAAAAGAGAGAGTCCCAATGTTGAGGAAGGGGACATCATATTGAAAAGGGGCCAGAGATTAGGACACATAACAATGGATTCATAGTGAAGGAAAGGAGTTTCCACTTAAACATTAGGAAAAAAATCCTAACTTTAAGAGCCGTTCAGCTGTGAACAATGCTGCTGCCTTGTAGCGTGGTGGTTTTTAAGCTGAAGCTGGAGTTCAATGCCACTCACTCTTCACTTTTTTTACTATTTTATTTTGGCTATTTTTAGGTTATCTTTTAGAACAAGTCCTCTAAAGATAATATACACCAAATACAATATCATAGCATTAAATGCTGGTTGAATATCTCTTACCCAAAATGCTTGGCAACAGATTTATTTTGGATTTCAATGTTTTCATATTTTGGAATAACTACAGTCAGCCCTCTCCATTTACAACTTTGACTTTCATGAATTTGATCAAAAGTAATGGAAAAAAAAGAACTGTTTGATACCACTTTAATTCCCATGGCTCAAAGGTTTGCATTCCTGAGAATTGTAGTTTCACAAAGTCTTTATTTATTAATTAATTACATTTATTACAATATTTATATCCCGCCCTTCTCACCCATAGGGGACTCTGGCAAAGAGTTCTGGTGCATCCCTAAATCCCATAATTTTGTGGTCATTAAAGCAGTGTCAAACTTAATTCATTCTACAATGAGGATGCACCTTTAGTTTTAATTCTTTACTCATTTGTATTTTTAACCCCTTAACTTTTTGCCTTCTTGAACATGAAAGCATTTGTTCATCTTTAGTTCATTCTTATCAGAAATAAACATATTTCTCACTCATCCTGGGCAGGAGCTGCAGTGGCGCAATGGGTAAACCCTTGTGCCGGCTGAACTGCTGACCTGAAGGTCGGCAGTTTGAATCCATGAGATTGGGTGAGCTCCCATCTGTCAGGCCTAGCTTCTCATGCGAGGACATGAGAGAAGCCTCCCAGCAGGATGGTAACACATCCAGGCATCCTCTGGGCAATGTCTTTGCAGATAGCCAATTCTCTCACACCAGAAGCGACTTGCAGTATGTTCGTTTCTGACACAATAAACAAACCCATCCTGGGCTTCAGCCCTTTTCCAAAAACACACCAAGTATAAGCACATGCCATGTTTCTTATGTAAAGATGGTCTTCATATACCTGTAAGTGCTGCATATCCGAGGTCCTGGGCACGTTTTTAAGTAGGGTTGGTGCTGAGGTTTGGCATACGTCTCATTGTAGACTAAGGGGATCCGTAATGTATTTCGGGCACAGACTCGGCTGCAGGTAGGGGGGAAAAAAAGAATAAGGATCCAATATTGGGAGAAGAGTGGAATATGCATTCAGCAAGCAAAGAAATTGTCTTATTTTCAGGGATGGAGCTGCAAGGAGAATAAAATGAGGGCATTTTTCATCTAAAGAACAATCTTACCCTTCCAATTGAGTTTTTCTTCAATCTTCAAATCTTCAGTATTGCAATAAATTCCCATTTCAGCTGAGCATTAGAAATACAGTTTGGGCATCCAAAGAACAGCCAACATATTGAATGGCATAGTTTTAGTATGAACAGTTCTCATTGATTTTGGATGCATCTACACTGTAGAATGAATGCAAGCACCACCTTAATAGCTATGGCTCAATGATGTGTTGATCTTGAGCAGGGGTCCTCAAACTTTTTAAGTGGAGGGCCGATTCATGGTCCCTCAGATTGTTGAGGGGCCAAATTATCATTTGAAAAAAAAATACAAACAAATTCCTATGCACACTGCTCATGTCTTATTTGTAGTGAAAAAAAATAAATAGCATTATATATTACTATATTGCACTATACCATTATACCATAATAATATTATTAGTAATATTACATTTAATATTTAATATATAATTAATATTATTATATTATACAATATCATTATATTGTATTATTATTATTAGCCACCCTGAGTCTGCTATTGGGTGAGAAGGGCGAGGTAGAAATACTGTAATAAATAAATAAATATTATATTGTATTACATTATAATATTATTATCAATATTATATGTGTACACAATATATAATATTATTGCCATATTATTCATTTACAATATTTCATTCACAATATTAGTAAATGAAAGAACAATACAATATTTAAAAATAAAAACAATTTTAACCAACATACTGTAAACTTATCAGGATTTCAGTGGGAAGTGTGGGCCTGCTTTTGGCCAATGAGATAGTCAAGAAGGATTGTCGTGTGCCTTCAAGTCATTTCAGACTTTGGGTGAGCCTCAATCTAAAACTGAGGGTGGGGGCCAGGTAAATGGCCTTGGAGGGCCGCATCCGGCCCCCGGGCCTTAGTTTGGGGACCCCTGATCTTGAGTCTTATCAGCCAAACTACAACTCCCAGAAATCCATATCATTGAGCTATGGCAGCTACAGTGGTGCCAAACTGCATTTATTCCACAGTGTAGATACACTGAGTTGCTTGATTGTATGGAAGGATAATGGTGAATTATCTTTCTTTGGAAGTCTTAGGGCAGATAGACACCTCCCAAGAGTTTTCAGGCCCCATGTACATTGCCATATAATGCAGTTTCAAAATTCAGGTTAACAGTGTAGACTCATATAATTCAGTTCCATGCAGTTCAATCTGCATTATATAGGGCTGGATCTACACTGTCATACATCCCAGGATCTGATCCCAGATTATCTTCTTATCTGACAGTGTAGACTCATATAATCCAATACAAATCAGATATAGGGTACAGGGTAGTGTCGATCCAGCCAGTCTACACTGACCATTATAATACAGTTAAAACCACATTGTGTGGCAGTATAGATGAGACTTTAGTTGTTTGTTCCTGCATGGCAGAATGAGTTGGACTAAATGGCCCTTGGAGTCCCTTCCCATTCAAAAAGACTGCACTTTTCTTTTCTTACCCTTTGGTCTGTTTGCTCTGTCCAACGGCTTCTTTCAGTAGGAAGAGAACAAAGAGCTGCCAACAGAAGAAAGCTGCGAGAAAAGTTCCCGACTTTCCCATATCAAAGCCAGCAGAACAGTATTCAAAATTCAAAATCTGTAGGGAAGAAAAGGAGGTTTTGGTGAAGCAGACTGAAAGGAACACGGCCGCAGTCCCCAAATATTTTCCGAGCTGTACGATCATGTTCCAGAAGCATTGTCTCCTTAATTTTCACCCACATCTATGGCAGGCATCCTCGGAGGTTGTGAGGTCTGTGACAGACTTCACAACCTCTGAGGATGACTGCCATAGATGTGGGCGAAACGTCAGGAGACAATGCTTCTGGAACATGATCGTACAGCTCGGAAAACTCACAGTAACCCAGTGATTCCAGCCATGAAAGCTTTTGACAACACATGATTGCTATTACTTTTTCCCTTTTCTGTTTCTTGACAGCTGTGTTTGTACTATGAATTCCAAAGTTAAATTCAAGGTCAATGCCCACCAAACCCTTCCAGTATTTTCTGTTGGTCATGCGAGTTCTGTGTGACAAGTTTGCTTCAGTTCCATCATTTATGGAGTTCACAATGCTCTTTGATTTTAGGTGAACTATAAATCCCAGCAACTACAACTCCCAAATGACAAAATCAACCCTGCTCCAACCCCACCAACATTCAAATTTGGTTTTATCGGCTATTTGGGCCAAATTTGGCCCAGTGAATGAAAATACATCCTGCATATCAGATATTTACAAATCATAACAGTAGCAAAATTACAATTATGAAATAGCAATGAAAATAATTTGAAGGTTTGGGGTCACCACAACACGAGGAACTGTATTAAGGCATTGCGGCATTAGGAAGGTTGAGAACCACTGGTGTAGATGCACCTTGAGATATAGAGCAGTGGATCCAAACTGCAGGAGAAGAGGTTCCACTTCAAATGTAGAACAGATGGAGTTTGACACCACTTCAGCTGCTATGACTTAATGCTACAGAAACCCGGGAGTTGTGTTTTGGTTACGGTATTTATTTGAAGCAAATTGAGAAAACATTTATATTATATAAAAAACCACAAAGTTAAAAACTTGGCATTATGCTAAATTTACTTTGACCAGAAGCTGGCCACTTCAAGTGACTCTGGTGTAGCTGTAAGATCCTCCATTGTGCATGTGGCAGGGCTCAGACTGCTATATAATGTTTGTGTTGTTTTTATGATTGGAAACTGCACTGAGTCCCATCCGGGAGATAGGGCGGTATATAAATAAAGTTTAATTTTTTATTATTATTGTACTAAGTGGTCTGTGGTTTGCTCTTCTCTATACAGCACATACCAGAAGCGACTTGCCATATGTGTTTTCGTGAGGCACCAGAAAATGCTAAAGAGCTTTCGAAACTACATCACCACTATCCCATAGCACTGAGCCACAGTGGTGTCAAAGCCCATTCATTCTACAATCTGGGTGCACCCAAAGATCACCATCCTGGGAGTTGTCATCTCCAAAAGCAAATTTCCCGAAATGTATGTACATCTATAATGGAAAATTAATGTTGTTTGACACCTCTTTAACTGCTATGTCTCAATGCAATGGAATCACGGCACCTGTAGTTTTACAAGGTCTTCCATCTTCTCTCGTCAAACTACAACTCCCAGAATTTCACAGCATGGAGCCATGACAGTTCCAGAGGCATCCAATGCCATTCATTCTACAGTGTAGATCAGGCATGGCAAACTTTAGCCCTCTCTCCAGGTGTTTTGGACTTCAACTCCCACAATTCCTAACAGCCTACTGGCTGTTAGGAATTGTGGGAGTTGAAGTCCAAAACACCTGGAGAGAGGGCCAAAGTTTGCCATGCCTGATGTAGAATAAAAGAATCATAGAGTTGGAAGAGACCACAAAGGCCATCCAGTCCAACCAACTGCTGTGCAAGAACACAAAAAATAAAGCTCCTTCAGTTTCAAGCTGTGCAACAAAGTTTTTTCTACAAACACACACACACAGTACCTGTTTCTTTTGCTCTCCCTCTGCCTTGGCTCTTTCCCAACTGTGTATCTGGATGCCCCTTCAAAACCTCAATCGGACGGCTGTCTGCTCCATCTGTGTGCGTTCCAGCTAGACGTTCTTTGTGTGCCTGTGTGATGTGATGTGAAGCCGCCAAGTCTTCCCCACCTCTTTTGGACGGCGTCCATCCTCCCCTGCAGAAGCTGCAAAGCCCCCACCCACCTCTGGCTGATGCCCCCTGGCATTTCGTCCCCTTGGCATGACTCACGGCCCCCTTGACCCCAAACCCGTCGAGGAGGCGGGCGCCCCAGACAGGGCTCCATTGTCCCTTCTCCACCCCCTTGGGATTCCTCATTCTCCCCATAGAACAAACCCTCTCATTGTCACTCTCAGGGTCCCTGGAATCGCACAAGAAGACCTTTTCCCCATCCCCAAACAAGGCCGGGATCTTTGGGGTGTCTTTGTGTGTGTGTGCTGGAATTTCAGGGTGTTTGCTTCTGGCAACGAAAGCCAGAGAGGTTTGGAGAGCAGGCACCGTCTGGGCATTTACAATAGGACAAAGGCAGGAACTGGATCCAGGCTGTGACGGAAAAAGATCGCCCACAGATGTCGGCCTTTAAAACAAACCAACTGGCTACAGCCACACGCATTGTCTCCCACAGTCCTTGTGCATGAAGGGGCCGGCTGGAGACTTGGGTGGGCTTGGTGGAGCGGAGAGGAGGGGGCAAACGCCTTCAAGCACCCCTTCCCCTCCATCTCTTCTTGGCCTCGAGATGCCTGACCTTTCTTTTCTATGCCTGCTCTCCACTCTTAACTTACAGAATCATAGAAGTTGGAAGAGATCCCAGGGGCCATCCAGTCCAACCTAAAAGAACAATGGGTTCCCCTAAAACTGTGGAGACCAAAATCCACTGCTTGTGGTAATATGAAAATAACCAAATAAACTCAATGTATATATTACAATAACATATATCCAAAAAACAGGACTGTTCCAATCGTATAGAAGTAGAAACCAGCGGTTCTTCTCTCGAAGTATAAGGCCAAGTTTTTCATGTGAGTAAATGTCCTGTTCTTTATTACATATGAGTAGACTCCAGTTCTCATATAACTTGACTCAAACCTGCAACCGGTTTTGACTCACAGGAGTCTTCGTCAGGCGGTTGGGTTTACAAATAATACATATCATAAATATATACATGCAATTAAATAATTTTTACAGAAAGTTTACGAAAAAGTTTACAAAAAAGTATATTCAGGCAGTTTACTCACTTCAATAATTAACAAAGGTTCAACTTTTGAGGTGAGAAATTCACCATCAGTTTTCTGAATCCCCTTAGGATCCACCTATTCAGAAAACTGATGGTGAATTTCTCACCTCAAAAGTTGAACCTTTGTTGATTATTGAAGTAAGTAACGTGCCTGAATATAAAGTGCCTGTTTTTTGGATATATGTTATTGTAATATATACATTGAGTTTATTTGGTTATTTTCATATTACCACAAGCAGTGGATTTTGGTCCCCATCCAGTCCAACCCCATTCTGCCTTGCAGGAAAGCACAATCAAAGCACCTCCAACAGATGGTCATCCAGCCATTTATTTATTTATTTCAATTATTTATACCACGCCCTTCTCACCCGAGGGGACTCAGGCCGGCTTACTAGTCGCAATTGATGCCGTTACACCATTATACCATGAACTAAAATGTTAAAACAGTTAAAACAGTCATAAAATACAATATACAGTACAGTCTCACTTATCCAAGCTAAACGGGCTGGCAGAAGCTTGGATAAGCGAATATCTTGGATAATAAGGAGGGATTAAGGAAAAGCCGATTAAACATCAAATTAAGTTATGATTTTACAAATTAAGCACCAAAACATCATGTTATACAACAAATTTGACAGAGAAAGTAGTTCAATACGCAGTAATGTTATGTTGTAATTGCTGTATTTATGAATTTAGCACCAAAATATCATGATATATTTAAAACATTGACTACAAAAATGGCTTGGATAATCCAGAAGCTTGGATAAGCGAGGCTGTGCTGTACAAAGTTTAAAACAATGCAAAGTGCATATGCCATTCATCCACCAGACCTTATACAAGAGCCTTAATTCAGATGTGTCGGAGCCAACACATACTTATTCTTCAAACATTGCTTAGAAATCTACAGAGATGGAGGTTTCACTAGACTCCCAAACTTCACATTTCATTTGTGAACTGTTCTTACTGTCAGGAAGTTTTTCCTAAAGTTTAGGTGGAATCTCTTTACCTGCAGTTTGAATCGATTGCTCTAACTCCTAGGACCTCATCAGGTTTTTCAGGGAAAATAACACTCCACTTTTTAAACCTTATTTTATGGCCTTGCATGCTGCCCATTGGAGCCCCGGTGGCGAAGTGTGTTAAAGCACTGAGCTGATGAACTTGCAGACCAAAAGGTTTCAGGTTCAAATCCCGGGAGTGGAGTGAGTGCCCGCTGTTAGCTCCAGCTTCTGCTGACCTAGCAATTCGAAAACATGCCAATGGAGTAGATCAATAGGTACTGCTCTGGTGGGAAGGTAATGGCGCTCCATGCAGTCATGCTGGCCACATGACTTGGAGGTGTCTACGGACAATGCCAACTCTTTGGCTTAGAAATGGAGATGAGCATTAACCCCCAGAGTCAGACATGACTGGACTTAATGTCAGGGGAAACCTTTACCTTTACCTTATGCTGCCCATCATACGACACAGGCCGTGGCTATGCCCCTTTCATGGAGCCCTGGCATCGAGAGGAAAGGAAGCGTGGGCCTGAGGAAATTTGGTCATCACGTTTGGTCATCAGTGCTCCTGATATATAGGCTTTGCGCTATTTTCTTTCTTTTTAGTGCAATTTTTGATACTTCTTCCCATCTGATGAGGGGAAGTGATGGGGCACCATGCACCCCGTAGTGATTGCTATACCCCTCCCTTTGCCCCATGGCCTTCCTTTTCTTGCTGTATCATTGGGGGAGTGGGGGGCAAACATGTCTGATAAGGTTGCTAGTCTCTAGAGCAGGAGTTCTCAACCTTCTTAATGCCACGATCTCTTAATACAGTTACTCATGTTGTGTTGACACCCCAACCATAAAATTATTTTCGTTGCTACTTCAAAATCATAATTTTGCTACTGTTATGAATCGTAATGTAAATGCTTGATATGCAGGATGTATCTTTATTCACAGGACCAAATTTGACACAAATACCTGATATGCCCAATTTTGAATACTGGTGGGGTTGGGGGTGGATGATTTTGTCATTTGGGAGTTGTAGTTTCTGGGATTGATAGTTCACCTAAAATCAAAGAGCATTCAGAACTCCACCAATGATGGAATTGAACCAAACATGGCACACAGAACTCCTATGACCAACAGGAAATACTGGAAAGGTTTGTCAGGTGGAGAGAACTTCAGCCTTCTCTCCAGAGGGTTCCTATGATCATCAGAAATATGTGTTTTCTGATGGTCTTTGGCAACCCCTCTGACACCCCTCTTGCAACCCCACCAGGGATCCCAACTCCCAGGGTGAGAAATGTTGCTCTAGATCAGCTTGAAACAAACTTGCCCCCTCCTCAATGTGATATCCTTCCAAATAATAAATATAGTTACATTGTCACCTCTTAGACTTCTCTTTTCTAGGCTAAACACACACCCAGCGCTCTAAGCCACTCCTCATTGTCGAGTTTGGCAGATGCCAAAAAAGATGAATAATTGCATCCCGCATTATCAAATGGTGTAACATACATGTGGATGCTTCAGCACATTCATATTTGTCATTTAATATAAATCTGTTGCTCAATGGAAATTGCAGATCCAGAACTAGGAGGTTCATGATATCATTTGCTGGTTTGTTTTAATTTTATATATTTTGTTGCAGCTTAATTTCCTATCATGTTGAGGGGTACATATAGCAGTTTCCACAAAAAAGGCACAGCTCCTATGGAGCTTTGTATTCTGTTTCTGATGAGGGAGAAAAAAATGTGTTGCCAAAGAGAAAAAAAGAAGAAAAGGAAACCCAGTTTGGCCAGCTCTTGACCTCTCATCTCCTTGCCAGACTATTTTGTCTCAAAGCCAGAATTAAGCTGTGTAGCCCACACATTAACACCAAAGCCTTAGCCTTTTGAGCTTAAGCCCAGTGCACTGTTTCACACAGCATTTGCGTGTGGATCTTATGGGCCGGCGTGTCTGAAGTTTGTTCACAGCCGTTCTTCCATCCGCCCACAAAAGCCCACAGGTGGCACAAACAGAACAACATGGCAACATTTTTGGGAAAACTCTCACATATGCAAGCCACGTGTGTGGCAGCTTTTTCTGAGATGCCCACACCCCTTCCTCACTGCACCCACTACCACAACACTTAAAATGCAAACCCAGCCAAATTGAAATGGTGGGGAACACAAAGCAGAGGATACAATCTCCTTTATACCCTGTTTCTCGCCAGTGTAAAGGCATTTACATAGTCCTTTGTTTTGATCTGTCACAATGCCTTTTGTGCTTCAAAACCTTTGAGTAAATGCTAGAGTTTGCTAGGTGTCCCTAATAGAGGTGTGCATTCATATAGAATTGCTGTTCATTTTGTGTAGTTTCATTCGTCTTGTCTCACTTTTGTATTCGTGTCCCACTAACGAAAATGGGCTGCCTTTACAACACAAATTTTTGTCTTGCTTATGAAAAAAACCAAAAAATTTAAGACCATTGGCTACAATGGGAGGGCTTCCGAGGCTAACCCCCCCCCCCTCCGGTGCTCGTTTTTTGGGCTAAGGGAGTGAAAATCGCCACACACGGAGGACATTTCGACCCCTTTTAGCCCACCGACGTTTAAAACATTTGGGTCTTCCCCAGAGTACTATTGTTATTAATATTATTATTATTAGCATCAAGACCCATTGATCCACATCGGATGTAATTGGGAGGCACTGCTCTCCCAGATTCCGCTTAGGGTGCCAACATAACTGCTTTTCTTAATATTAATATAAATATTATTATCAAGACCCATTGATACACATCAGATGTAACTGGAAGGCACTCCTCTCTCAGACTCAGCTTAGGGACCCAGAGTAACTATCGTTATTTATATTAATATTACTATTAACACCCATTGGTACATCAGGTGTAATGGGAAAGCAGGCCTCTGTCAGTACTTACTTATTGTTACAGGGCCAAAACAAAAAGAAAACGAAAGCAAGCACAATGATTGTGCAGCTTTTATTTTCGTGTCGCCTCTCGTTTCCTACGAAAATGTTGTCATTCGTTTTATGTAGATGAACGGTCACAACAAAACAATAGCACAAAGGAAATGAAGGAAAATTTTTCATGTACACTTCTAGTCCCTAAGCATAAGTGATGTCCCTTGTTTGTGGTTTAGAAAACCTGCCCAATAAAGAACTGGGAGTATCCTCTATTTTAAAGTATTTATCTTTTTGGGCAGCCAAAAAGTGTGTCCCTTATGTGATTGTCAGGAGTCTCCTGTTTTAAGAGATGTGCCTTATTTGATGGCCGGAAAGATAATCCCTTATTCTATTTCATTGAATTATAGAGTTGGAAGAGACCACAAGTGCCATCCAGTCCAATCCGCAGCAACACACAATCTAAGCATTCCTGACAGATAGCCTTCTAAAGGTAAAGGCAACGGTTTTCCCCTGACATTAAATCTAGTCATATTCGACTCTGGTGGTTGGTGCTCATCTCCATTTCTACATCAAAGAGCTGGCGTTGTCTGTAGACACCTCCAAGGTCATGTGGCCGGCATGACTGGCTGGAGCACTGTAACTTTCCCGCCAGAGCGGTACCTATTGATCTACTCACATTTACATGTTTTCGAACGGCTAGGTTGGCAGAAGCTGGGGCTAACATTGGGAGGTCACCCCACTCCCCGGATTCGAATCACCGACCTTTTGGTCAGCAAGTTTAGCAGCTCAGTGGATTAATCTGCTGCCCCACCGGGGGCTCTGATAGCCCTCTAGCCTCCATTTAAAAACCCACAGAGACTGAGAGCCCTTCCACACATACATATAATCCAGAATATCAAGGCAGAATAACCCACAATACCTGCTTTGAACTGGTTATCTGAGCCCGCACTGCTATATTTCCCACTTCAAAGCAGAAAATGTGGGATTTTATGCAGCTGTGTGGAAGGGGCCTGAATTTTTACCACACTCCCAGGGAACATTTTCCACTGATTAATAGCTCTTACCATCAGTAGGTTTCTCCTAATGCTATTGCTTAGGAATATTTTTTCCTGCAATTTGAATCCATCGCCCTGTGTCCTAGTCAACACAGCAGCAGAAAATAAGTTTCTTCCCGCATCAGTGTGACATCCTATCAAATATTTAAACATAGCTATCACGTCTTCTCTCAATCTGCTCTTATCCATACCCAGATCCCTAATCTGCTCCTCATAGGTCTTGGCTCCCTAAACCTTTCATTATTTTGGTTGCCCTTCTCTGGACACATTCCAGCTTGTCAATATCCTATCTGAATTGTGTTGCCCAGAACTAAACACAGTATTCCAGATGCGGTCTGACCAAAGCAAAATAGAGGGGCACCATTACTTCCCTTGATCAAGGCACTGTATTCCTTTTGATACAACAACAATTGCATTGGCCTTTTTAGCTGCCATATCATACTGTTGACTCATGTTCAGCTTGTGGTCCACAAAAACGCCTTGATCCCTTTCACATGGACTTTTGTCGAGCCATGTGCCACCCATCCTCTGCATTACATTTTTTTAATTCCCAAGAGTCTTACTGTAATTCCTCCCTGTTAAAATTCATTTAGTTAGTTAGGTTTTGCCCAGCTCTCTTATGGTTGGAAAGCTTTTCCTTTTGCATAGACTGATGGCCAACAAATTGTTTTGTGGTGTGGGCTCATCATTAATGGAGAAATGTATAAATTACACATTTTATGAGTGTGGATAATAAGTTAATTTTACAGAGAAACACGCTGCAAGCTTAACTGGAATAAATACAGATTGAATATCCTTTATTCAAAATACTTGGGACCAGGAGTGTTTTGGATTACAGATAATGAATTTCAGAATATTTGCATATATGTAACGAGATAGTGGGACTTTGGTATCCAATGGGGTTTGTTTCCCGGACTCCTCTGAATATCAAAACCTGTGGATGCTCAAGTTCCATGATATACAATACAGTAGTATTGTATAAAATGACATAATCAAAGTATGCTTTTTGGATTGTTCAAAAATACATTTTCAAGCTGTGGAGCCCCCGATGGCGTAGTAGACTAAAGCCTTGTGACTTGAAGGTTGGGTTGCTGACCTGAAAGCTGCCATGTCTGAATCCCACCCGGGAAGAGTGCAGATGAGCTCCCTCTGTCAGCTCTAGCTCCATGCAGGGACATGAGAGAAGCCTCCCACAAGGATGGTAAAAACATCAAGACATCCAGGCATCCCCTGGGCAATGTCCTTGCAGACGGCCAATTCTCTCACTCCAGAAGCGACTCAAGTTGCTCCTGACATGAAAAAAAAAGTTGTGGAAGATGGACTCCATATATACAGGATTAATGCATACAGTGGATGGATTTACTTATGCTTCATATATACACATACGGTAACTGAAAGGCAGTGTGGTACACAATATAGTCAATAATTTTGTGGACTAAACAAATTTAGTTTCCATCGAACCATTAGAAAGGAAAGGTGTCCCCCTCTCAGCTACCCTTGTGGATTATTTCAGGTTCTGGAGCCTTTACTTTCATTAGGTATTTCGACAGAAGATAGATTTCAAATGCCCTGAACTGCTGTTCTCAAAATCAGGCCACACTAGGAAATGGCCACATTGAAATGGCCAAGTCTTTACATAGTAACTTTCTGCAGCTGGTCTTCTCCAGAAAGATTGGATTACAACTCCCATTATCCCCTAGAAGATTGTAGAGAACTGATGGGAGTTGTAACCTAACGTCACTGGTTGGAGAGGTTCCCATTACACTCCAGCAGGCTGCAAGTTAATGGGGGTTGCAATCCAGTATCTATGGGGGACTGCTCTAATAAGATTAAGCCAAGAGGATCTTTAAGCTGGGACTATTATAATGTGTGTGTGTGTGTTTTATTAACCAGCTTGGTTTGAGGAGCAGCTGTTGGCTCGCTGGCAGGACACATGCCCCTTGCTTGGATTCATAGTATTTTGTTTATTTTCCTTCTTTAGCTTACCCTGCTAAAACGACAAGGCCCCAGGTGATGGCAAAACCCACGGGCGTCTGTGCCAAGCAGTCAGCAGGTCCAGCTGTGCCATCTGACAGAGCAAAGTGGATGCCTGGGGCCAACGCTCCTGCAAGTCATGAGAGGGCAGCAAATTGCAACGGGTTGGACTGATTTGCACTGTGTTGCAAATCATCTCCCAGGGAAAGGTGTTAGTGGGAATTTGTGCCTTGGGTGTCAAAATCATTTTATCAGCATCAGGAGCTTGGTGCTTTGTGTAGCAGGGATGGAGTGGGCCAGTGCCATTCATGTTTTTTTCTGGAGGCCCTGCCAGTCATAGCAGAGATACAGGATTCTCTGTCATTTGTTAGAAAACAATTTTCCAGTGTTTACCCTGTTGCTAATATGGCATGGGATTGATAACATGCTTGTTTTAAGCATGTCTCCTCTAATGAATAAATGCTTTTATCTCTCTGTTTTAACCCTGCTGCATCCCACTGCGAGCTGCAAGGAGAAGATGCTATTATTGTTGTTGATTATGTTGTTATTATTATTATATTTATTATTATTATTATTATTATTATTATTATTATTATTATTATTACTATTATTAAATTAATGCCAGGGGGCTCCTTTGGCATTAGACTTGTGCACACTGTATATTATACCTCACAGATTATAAAACAGAGGGTAAAGTAGGGAGAAGCTAATTTCAAGTAGAGTATTCTACTACCACATGAAGAATTGCACTCTACTACCACGTCTAGAATTGCACTTGGTCTGTTTTTAAGAGATCTTATTGGTTTGTGAATCTGCTGTGCACTTTTTCCGCTGAGCAAATCGGGTCATTGGACTGCAATAATGACTAATACGATTGCTCCGGAGCGTCCCCTCTCGAGTAACCGAGCTAAACCAGCTCCTTGGTTTACTGAGGAGCTGGCAGCGATGAAGCGAAAGAAGAGGGAACTAGAGTGCGTGTGGCGATCAGGGTATAACGAGTCGGACCGAACACGGCTAGGCTCCTATCTTAGGGCATATGCCGCAGCAATCAAAGCTGCAAGGAGAGTCCACCTTGCGGCCAACATTGCGTCCACAGAGAACCGTCCGGCGGCGCTGTTCCGTGTCATCAGAGGGTTGTTAACTCCCACCAATCAAGGTGGGAGCCCTGATAACTCGGCAGCCCGCTGTGAAGCATTTGCTCGGTTCTTTGCGGACAAAGTCACTCTGATCCGTTCCGACTTTGACACCATATTAACGGCAGTCTCTGAGGATGTAACGAGTGCACCTGCTTGTCCAGTTTTGTTGGATTCATTTCAATTGGTTGAGCTCGAGGATGTGGACAAGATCCTGGGAGAGGTGAGACCGATCACATGCATCCTAGACCCCTGCCCATCCTGGCTGGTGAGAGAAGCCAGAGGGGGTTTGGCCGAGTGGCTGAAGGTGGTGGTGAATGCCTCCCTTCGGGAGGGCAAGTTTCCAGCGAGCCTAAAAATGGCTGTGATCAAGCCGCTGTTGAAAAAGCCATCATTGGATCCCACTCAATTCGGAAACTTTCGGCCTATTTCCAATCTCCCCTATTTGGGCAAGGTCTTGGAACATGTGGTTGCTTCGCAGCTCCAGGGTTTCTTGGTTGACACTGATTTTCTGGATCCGGCACAGTCTGGCTTTAGGCCGGGGCATGGTACTGAGACAGCCTTGGTCGCCTTAGTCGATGATCTACGCCGGGAACTGGACAGGGGGAGTGTGTCCCTGCTGGTTCTGCTGGACCTCTCAGCAGCCTTCGATACCGTCGATCACGGTATCCTTCTGGGACGCCTCGCGGGAATGGGACTTGGAGGTACTGTTTTGCAGTGGCTCCACTCATTCCTGGAGGGTCGGTCCCAGATGGTGTCATTGGGGGATGCCTGCTCGGCCCCACAACCGTTGACTTGTGGGGTCCCGCAGGGCTCTGTGTTATCTCCCATGTTGTTTAACATCTACATGAAGCCGCTGGGAGAGATCATCAGGAGTTTCGGGGTCCGGTGTCATCTGTACGCAGATGATGTCCAGCTCTGTCACTCCTTCCCACCTGTCACTAAGGAGGCTGTCCAGGTCCTGAACCGGTGCTTGGCCGCTGTGTCGGACTGGATGAGGGCCAACAAATTGAAATTGAATCCAGACAAGACAGAGGTCCTCCTTGTCAGTCGGAAGGCTGAACAGGGTACTGGGTTACAGCCTGTGCTGGATGGGGTCACACTCCCCCTGAAGGCGCAGGTGCGCAGTCTGGGGGTGATCCTGGACTCATCGTTGAGCCTGGAGCCCCAGGTCTCAGCGGTGGCTAGGGGAGCCTTCGCACAATTAAAACTTGTGCGCCAGCTGCGACCGTACCTTGGGAAGCCGGACTTGGCCACGGTGGTACACGCCCTTGTTACATCTCGTTTAGACTACTGCAACGCACTCTACGTGGGGCTGCCTTTGAAGACTGTTCGGAAGCTTCAATTAGTCCAACGGGAGGCTGCCAGGTTAATAACTGGGGCGGCGTACAGGGAGCGTACTACTCCTCTGTTACGCCAGCTCCACTGGCTGCCAATTAGCTACCGAGCACAATTCAAGGTGCTGGCTTTAGCCTATAAAGCTCTAAACGGTTCCGGCCCAGCTTATCTGTCCGAACGTGTCTCCCGCTACGACCCACCTCGAAGCTTAAGATCGTCAGATGAGGCCCTGCTCGCGGTCCCGTCAGCCTCACAGGTGCGGCTGGCGGGGACGAGAGACAGGGCCTTTTCAGTGGTGGCTCCCCGCCTATGGAACGCCCTCCCCATTGAAGTCAGGCAGGCTCCCTCCCTCCTGTCTTTCCGAAAGAGGACAAAAACGTGGTTATGGGACCAGGCATTTGAGCATGAGTAGCAGCAAAAATGAGATAAGAATATATGACCTACTGACAGACCCCACATGAACATGGAAAGCGCCTTAAATGTATATTTAAATGTATAATTATGTATATTTTAATGGATATTCTTAATTTTATTGTAATTTTTAATCTTGATGGATTTTTAAATTTGATGACAACTGTTTTTAATGTGTATGGTTATACTGTAAGCTGCCCTGAGTCCCCTGATGGGTGAGAAGGGCGGGGTAGAAGTGATGTAATAAATAAAATAAATAATAATAATACTACCACATTTCAAATGGTGAAAGAACAACAACTATGAAGCTCCATTTAGATCTATACTGTAGAAGTGACACCATTTGAGAGCACTTTAACTGCTTCACTTTAGCACTATGGAATCTTGGAGTTGTAGTTTGACAAGGTCTATAGTCTTTTATGTCAAAGAGTACTGATACTTTGCCAAAATGTGGTACTTGAAACTGGCTGCATTACTGATGACAGCTTATTGATTATTTGAACCCAAGTCATTGATTACCCCAAACTCTAACACGTAGATTAATACATATTAATATATAATAATTATAGTTGCTAATTTAGGATTGTCCCAGGGTGGAAGTTTTCTGAGCCAAAACCAGACTTACGGATGGCCCTCAGTGATGTCATTAAGGCATTATGCTTGTAAATATCAATCACAGTTGCTCACAATTTCTCATTCATACACAGAACATACTTTCGTGTTTAGAAATTAAGAGAGTAATCTTGGCTAAAAGGCTTATTCCCAGATCGACAAGAAATTAGATTATTCCTCTCATTTACTTTGGGACATAGAATAAGGCACATTCAATGTCACCTGCTTCCTTCCAGCTAGAAGAGCAGAGTGAATCCTGGCACTACAGCAACAAGTTGAACAGAAGCTCTATGAAGCTTTAGGTGCTCTTACCATCTATTAAAGGGAAAATCCCTAATCCATCTAAAACACAGACAAGTGCTTTTCACCTTAAGAACAGACAAGCATCTCTAGCTCTGAGGATTACCTGGAGAGGAATCCCATTGGAGCATTGCAGCACATCAAAATGCTTGGGGCCGGCCTGTGGCGCAGGCTGTTGAGCAGCTGCAATAAATCACTCTGACCATGAGGTCATGAGTTCGAGGCCAGCCCGTGGCAGGGTGAGCACCCGTCAATTAAAAATAAAAAATAGCCCCTGCTCATTGCTGACCTAGCAACCCGAAAGATAGTTGCATCTATCAAGTAGGAAATAAGGTACCACTTATAAAAAAAAGTGGGGAGGCAAGTTTAACTAATTTACGACCTGTAATGAGGAAGTGCCTTCAGAGTGGATGATGAAGCAGCTACTCCCCCCTGTGGCCAGAATCAAACATCCCCTCAGAAGAAGGTTAAATTGCCTCTGCATCTGTCTGTCTCGGTCTCTGTTTGATGTGTTTATGGGCATTGAATGTTTGCCGTCTGTGTGTATAATGTGATCCGCCCTGAGTCCCCTTCGGGGTGAGAAGGGCGGAATATAAAAACTGTAAATAAATAAATAAATTGGGAGTTACCCTGGACTGTGCCCTGATTTACAAGAAGCACTGCTTGTCTATCAAGCAGAAAGTGGGCCCTAGAAGTAACATTGTACGAAACTGGAACAAACTGGGGATCACAACCAGACAGAGTGAAGACATCTGTCCTTGTGCTTTGCTACTCTGCTGCTGAATATTCATCCCCAGTGTGGGATACATGTCACCACATTAAAACAGTGGATGTGGCTCTTAATGAGACATGCCACATTATCACAGGATGCCTATGCCACACACCACCGGAGAAATTATACTGTTTAGCCAGCATTGCATCACCTGACATCCGCCAGGAAATAGCAGCCAGCTATGAAAAGACAAAGGCATTGACATCTATGGCCCATCAGCCAGCACGCCAACGCCTTAAATCAAGAAATAGTTTTGTAAGATCTACAGAGATTCTCGCAGGAACACCTCAGCAAGCGAGAGTCCAAGAGTGGCAGGCTAAAACTTGGAATCTCAATCAGTGGCTGACGCTGGATGAGAGACTCCCTCCTGGGCACACCGAAGACTGGGCTGAACAGACTGTCCTCTGGCACCACGAGATGCAGAGCTAACCTCAAGAAATGGGGCTGCAAAGTGGAGTCCACAACATGTAAGTGTGGAGAAGCGCAAACCGCAGACCACCTATTACAATGCAGCCTGAGCCCTGCCACATGCACAATGGAGGACCTTCTTATAGCAACTCCAAGTGGCCAGCTACTGTGCAAAAGACATTTAGTATAATGCCAAGCTTTTTTATTTAAAACTTTGTTTCTGTTTTCAAATACATTTTTCTTCGTGTACTCTGTGAATGCACACTAATGGAGAAGCTGCGCCTGCGCAGGTTCCGACGGAAACTCTTCCAAGCTGAAGTTCAAATTTTGGCGGTAACCACGCCCCCCCCCTTCCCAAGGGGCATATAAGGCAGCCCCAGGCGCCCGCTCTCCAGTTCCTTTTTTTCCGCCGCAAGGTTCACTTCGGACTCTTCGCATGTCTACTACTCGTTTCAAGCGTTGCACGCAGTGTGCTGCTAAAATTCCTGACTCGGACGGCCACGCCAAGTGCCTCTTCTGTCTTGGCGAGGCTCATGTGGTCAGTACCTGCCGTTTCTGCCTAGCTCTCACAGCTCAGGCCAGAAAGAACAGAGCCGCTAGGCTTAGAGCGGCACTTTACGAAAAATCTCTCGCGCCAGAACCAACTCCGTCGACGTCGGGTACGTCGTCGTCTTCAGCTCTGAGAGCTATGTCGGCGCCACCAGCTAAACCTCCGTCAGCTAAAGCCTCCTCGGTCTCGTCCAGAGCGTCCAGGACCTCCAGGGCCGCTAAACCAGTCAAGCCACCGTGTACTGTGACGACGGCTACCGTATCGACCCGCTCCGGAAAGGTGGGGCCTTCCTCGACGTCGAGCTCTTTGGCTTCGGTGACCTCGATCCGCTCTCGTATCGGCTCCCCTCCGTCCTCCTCTGCTATCAAAATAGCCTTTAAAAGGGCTCACGAGGAGTCTCGTCGAGCGCAATCTGACTCAGCTGTGGTTCCTCCCACACCTGGCAAGTCCTTGAGGGTTGCATCCAAGCAACCGCCGACAAAGAAACGGCTGACTCAGCGCTCCTCTTCCTCGGCCTCCTCAAGGAGAGACCAGCCATCTTCCTCGGCAACCTCCTCGAGAAGGTCTTCTCCAATTGTGCCAGCCCAGAGGCCTAGAGATGTTTCTCAATCTCCATTGCACCCCCTGTCTGACGGGGAGCTGCAGGACTCACCCCACCACTCTACCCAAACGGTGGTCAGGGTGCCGGTGCCGGAGCCCCTTGCGCCGCCTCACTCGTCGCGCCAACAGCTCTTCCCTCCCACCTCGACACCGGAGCGTGGCAGACAAACGGCTCGCCTGGCTCGAGCAGCTCAGGCCTCAGCGTCTAAGGATCCTCGGCTCCCGGCCCTCTCTTCCCGCGAGGCCATGCCTCCTCCCGAGACTGTGCTTTCTTCTCCCCCTCAGTCCCCCCAAGGAGCTGAGGAGGAAGATGTTGATATTGACCGCCCAGACTCTGTCCTCTCGGCCTCGGTGGTCTCTCTCGGTCTCGACCTCTCTCCTCCCCACGATGCGTATGAGGCAGACCCGCCTTCTCCTACTGACAATATTCGTGCTTTCTCTGATCAAATGGTCAGAATGGCCGACGCCCTGGGTTTGGAGATCAAGCAGACTTCCAAAGCAGTGTCTGATCCAGTTTTCAAAAGGGTGCAGGCCCAAGCTCCGCCGGCCACGCTACTCCCTTTTCTGCCTTATCTCTTGGACGTTATCCAGGCCTCCTGGAAAACCCCTTCCTCCATTCCTCCGACCTCGAAGAGGATCGAGACTTGGTACCGTACCGACGATGATACCTTGGAGTGGCTCAAACACCACCCCGACCCCAACTCCCTGGTCGTTAAGGCCTCTCAATCCTCAGGTCGTCAGTCGAACACTCCGGCCGACAGAGAAGGGAAGCGCTTCGACGCCGTGGGTTGAAAACTTTACTCTGGAGCCCTTTTGCTTTGCCGCATGGCGAACTATGGAGCCTGCATGGGTGCCTACCAGCAGATTATCTGGGAGAAGGCACAGCCCTTCTTCGCTAAGATGTCGGACGAAGACCGCTCCGTCCTCACTACCCTCCAACAGGAAGCAGACTCGCTTGCTCACCACCAAATACAAATGGCGAAACATACAGGTGATACTGCGGGCAAGATGATTGCCCACGCGATATCCATCCGCCGCCACGCCTGGCTGAGGTCTTCGGGTCTCTCCTCATCTTCCAGACAGGTCATTGAGGACCTTCCCTTTGACGCGCTCGGACTATTTAACTCCGGTACCGATGACAAACTCAAGTCTAATCATGACTTTAAAATTCTTGCGTCTAAATGTGGCGACCAACCGCAACCTCAGCGCACCCGCTGGTTCCCGCACCGCTCCCGCCGCTTCCCGCCGCAATCTTTCAGACACCACTCTTTCAGGCGGCCTTCGGGCTCGAATAATCAAACCCATCACCAACCTCGTCGGGGACCTCATCCGCAAAAGCAACGCGGTCGAACCACCCCCGCTCCTCCGCAGGCTAACCGGCGTACCTGACGCCAACCCCTGCCAAAGCTCCTCGCCCGCTACCGATGTAGAGCCCACGCTGCCTCGACCCTCCGGTGCCTTTGCCGACCGCCTAGCCCCCTTCTACAATCAATGGGAGTCCATTACTTCAGATGCATGGGTTCTTCGCATTGTCCAAGACGGCTACGCCTTAGAGTTCACGGACCTCCCACCTACAGGTCGCATTCTCTACTCAACTCCTTCCCCAGAGATACTGGCCGAAGTCGATGCATTACTGGCCAAAGGCGCCATCCGTCCCTCCCCTCCCGAACTGGACCCTTTAAGTTTCTTCTCCAGATACTTTACAGTCCCAAAGAGGGGGGGCGGGCTACGCCCCATTCTGGACCTAAGGGCCCTCAATATATTCATTCGCCCTTCCAAATTCAGGATGGTCTCTATTGCCTCTATCCTCCCGATGCTGCAGCGGGGAGACTACTTTGCCTCCATAGACTTACGAGACGCCTACTTCCACGTGGCGATACGGGAGGCGCACAGACGGTTCCTCTGTTTCAAAGTTCTCGACCAAACCTACCAATTTACCGTTTTACCCTTCGGTCTCGTTACGGCCCCAAGGGTCTTTACCAAGGTCGTCGCCGCCGTAGCGGCCCACCTCAGGCTACATGGCATCACGGTCTTTCCTTATCTGGACGACTGGCTTCTCGTCGGGCCCGATCCGGTTCTTCTCGAAAACCACGTCTCCTTCACGCTGCGTCTTCTAAAATCTCTCGGCCTCCAACTCAACTCCGAGAAGTCAAATCTCTCCCCGTCAACCCGAATCCGGTTCATCGGGGCCCTCTTCGACTCCGTCACAGAGACTGTTTCACTACCGTTCGACAGATTCCTAGCTCTCCGCCACCACATCGCCCTTTGTCGATCCGCCCGGAGGGTCAGAGCCCGTGCCATTCAAGTCCTTCTGGGCCACATGGCCTCCACGGTTCTCACGACCCCGTTTGCCAGGCTGCGCCTTCGGGTCCTACAAAGGTGGTTTATAGACACTTTCAAGTCGTTCTACCACCACAACTCCAGGTACTTGTCGGTACTGTCGTTCGTCCGCCAGTCCCTCTCATGGTGGACGTCTCACCAAAACGTGTGCAGGGGCCTCCCATTTCATCCAGCCCCGCCGTCGCTAACCATAACCACGGACTCCTCCACCTACGCTTGGGGAGCCCACATGAGCGGTCTAACGGTTCAAGATCTTTGGTCCCCATCCGAGAGGGCCAACCACATAAACTTCCTCGAGCTTCTCGCCATTCTCAAAGCCCTGAAAGCATTCTCCCGCCTCATCCGTCACAAGTCCATCCTCATTCAATCGGACAACCTCGTAGCAGTATTCTACATCAACAAACAGGGCGGTACGGGTTCGAGGAAACTGATGCTCCTCTCCTCCCGTCTCTGGGTTTGGTGCATAGCCCACGACGTACAGGTCTCTGCAATCCACCAGCCGGGTGCTCAAAACGACTTAGCAGATGCCCTCAGCAGGATGACATCTTCCTCTCACGAGTGGAAGCTCGATCCCGAGATCCTCGACGGTCTGTTCCTCCACTGGGGACGCCCTACTCTGGACCTCTTCGCGTCCCCCCACAACGCTCAGCTACCCCGCTACGGAGCGAGACTTCCCCCGAACTCCTTCCCCGGCTGTCTAGGGGACGCCTTTCTGCTGGACTGGTCAGCGGAGATGCTTTATCTTTTTCCACCGATTCCCCTCATACCGAAAGTTCTCGAAAGACTTCTCTCGATCTCGGTCACAGCGATTCTCATAGCTCCGGCCTGGCCCCGCCAACCGTGGTATCCAGCCCTCCTTCGTCTCTCCAGAGGAACGTTTCGCCCTCTGCCTCCCTCGCCGCACCTTCTCTCAAGGGAGGACGGCAAAATTCTTCACCCGGACCTCCCTTCCCTTCATCTCACTGCATGGAGGATTCTTACCTAGCCTCCCTTCCGCAGAACCTGCAAGATGTCCTTCGGGCAGCCCATAAGCCATCTACTACCAAGGCTTATTCCTATAAACTCTCTCGCTTTCACGCCTTCCTTCGATCCCGTAACGTCGACACCTTTCCGACCTCGGTATCGGTGGTCCTCGACTTCCTCATGACCCTCGTCGAGAAGAAACTCTCTCTCGCTTCTATTAAGGCTTATCTCGCAGCTCTTTCCTGGTCCTTTCAACGCCACGGTCAGCCATCTCTCTTTTCTCACCACTTGATCAAAACTTTTCTCCGAGGCTACAATAACATCTGCCCGCCGTCGCTACCACCTACGCCGGGCTGGAACCTCGAACTTGTACTTTCTCAACTCACTTCTGCTCCCTTCGAACCGCTTGCCTCGACCGATCTCCGTCTGCTTTCCTGGAAGTTGGCCTTTCTAGTGGCGATCACGTCGGCACGACGGCCATCCGAGCTTGCTGCTCTCAGGGTCGACGAGCCTTATCTACGTTTTCACCATGACCGCGCTGTTCTTCGCCCGGACATTACCTTTCTCCCTAAGGTGGTGTCAGCTTTCCACCTCAACCAGGACATTGTCCTACCAGCTTTCTTCTCTAACCCCTCCTCTCCTCTCGAGCAAAAACTGCACCTTCTTGACGTTCGAAGGGCACTTCTCTTCTACAGGGACCGTACCAAGGACATCCGTAAGACACAAAGACTCTTTGTCGCCTATGCCCAGGACAAGTTGGGTAATCCCATCTCTTCCCAAAGACTGTCCCACTGGATCGCTCAGGCCATTGAGTTGGCCTACGAACTAGCCAAGCGACCTCCTCCTCCATCCATCCGCCCGAGGTCGACCAGGGGCCTCTCGGCTTCAACCGCCTTCCTCAGGGGTATTCCGCTTGACTCCATATGCAAAGCGGCTATCTGGTCAAACCCTCTTACGTTTGTCTCTCACTACAGGCTGGACAATAAAGCCTTAAAGGACTCGGCCTTCGCAAGATCAGTACTCTCATCTTGCCTCTCCTGACTCTCAAATGTCCTTTCTCCTTATATTCACCCGCAGGTGACTCTCTATACCTCTCCTTCAAGTTTGGGCCGGTCTTTTTCCCCATACCTGCCTCTAGGGATATGTTTTTCCCTGATTGTGTTGAGCAGTTGCTCTGTTGCTTTGTACCGCCTTATTGATCCTGGCGGATATGTCAAAGGCCATGATGTTCTTTCCCCTCTCCCCCCTGGGAGAGTGTTTATATGCACTATACGCAATTGCGTGTTTTTCTATCATGTTTACTGAACAATCTTCTATGTTATGTTTACTCTTCTACTATGCTCATGTTTGCATTGCACTGGTCCTTTCGGACAATTTATTGCACTGGTCTCTTGGGACTGTTATCTCAATATGTCCTAATAAATATGTGTTTGGGCATTCACTGATTGTCGAGTTTGCCTTGTCCCACCATCCGGGACCTTAGCGTGTCAGTCTCCATTAGTGTGCATTCACAGAGTACACGAAAAAAAGGACAGGTTGCTCACCTGTAACCATGTTTCTTCGAGTGTACTCTGTGAATTCACACAAACCCGCCCTTCCTTCCCCTCTGGCAAACCTCTCCCTTTCTCGTTGCCTTGGCGGCGTAGGAACTGGAGAGCGGGCGCCTGGGGCTGCCTTATATGCCCCTTGGGAAGGGGGGGGGCGTGGTTACCGCCAAAATTTGAACTTCAGCTTGGAAGAGTTTCCGTCGGAACCTGCGCAGGCGCAGCTTCTCCATTAGTGTGAATTCACAGAGTACACTCGAAGAAACATGGTTACAGGTGAGCAACCTGTCCTTACAACTTGTATCCTCAGTTCGCTTCTGATACGATAAATAAATAGTAACAAGCATCTGTTTCTCCTGGGCAAAGGAAGACAAATACAGTAGAGTCTCACTAATCCAAGCCTCGCTTATCCAAGCCTCTGGATAATCCAAGCCATTTTTGTAGTCAATGTTTCCAATATATCGTGATATTTTGGTGCTAAATTCATAAATATAGTAATTACAACATAACATTACTGCGTAGAGAACTACTTTTTCTGTCATATTTGTTGTCTAACATGAAGTTTTGGTGCTTAATTTGTAAAATCATAACCTAATTTGATGTTTAATAGACTTTTCCTTGATCAGTCCTTATAATCCAAGATATTCGCTTATCCAAGCTTCTGCCGGCCCGTTTAGCTTGGATTAGTGAGACTCTACTGTACCTGGCAAAACAAAGCCATCAAGTGCATCTCCTGAGGATGGGACTGCAATGTGAATATTGATAAGGCATCCCCAGCTTTGGGAAGAGGATGCAATATTGCGAATAACCAGAGCTGAGTGTGTGAAACCTATGACAGTGGAAAGATAACTCTCGAAACATATAGAGACTGGAGGCAAGTTGCAGTAAGAAATCCATGAAGCTTTTCAAAATGCTGCTCTGGGATTTGTAGGCAGTTTTTCTCTTGGTCAGAGCTAAGCCCATCCAAAACAGGAGAATTCATTTCTTGCCTGGAGAAAACCTATGAAGAGTTATCTGGAGATCTGACAATTCTACAAATACATATCTAGCTCTGAAGTCACTCAGTTCTGAGAAAACTTCATACATCTGCCTCTTTCACTTGTTTCATTGGTTTTGAGATTAATGGGAAGAGAGACAGAAGGAATTTTGATGTGAGAAAAATACTGTATAGCAAGAGCAGGAAGCGGTAGTGGCTTCCCGTGTAGAAAAAAGAGGTGTAGCCGGCCAAACAGACCAAGCAAAACCAAGAAGGAAGGAGAAAAGTGACAGTAGACAGAGTCTCCCAAAGACAAAGCAAGCAGTCGAGCAAAAGAGAAGGAAGATGGTGATTTGGGACAGTCGCCAGCGGTGGGAATAATACGAGAGGGGCACAAAAGGTGAGCACAATGGTAAAAATGGGATTTCCAAGAATGGCAAGATTGGTAGCCAATAATCTGTAGAATGAACGCAGTTTGATGCCATTTTTACCATGTGCTCAATGCTATAGAATCATGGGAGCTGTAGTTTTACAAGTTCTTCAGTCTTCCGTCAAAGAGTATTGTTTCCTCACCAAATTACAAATTACATGTTTCCATAGCCTTGAGCCATGGCAGTTAAAGTGGCACCAAATTGCATGGTAGCCTGCTGTTGTGGAAGTATGATGAATTATTTGTTTTTTGGCTCAGGCCCAGGCTGTGGCGCAAGCTGGTGAGCAGCCAGCTGCAGCCAATCACTCTGACCAAGAGGCCATGAGTTCGAGGCCAGCTTGGAGCCTGCATTTGTCTTTGTCTTTGTTCTATGTCAAGGCATTGAATGTTTGCCTTATATGTGTAATGTGATCCGCCCTGAGTCCAGTTCGGGGTGAGAAGGGCGAAATATAAATACTGTAAATAATAATAATAATAATAATAATAATAATAATAATAATAATAATAATAATAAATGCTATGGAATCCTGGGAGCTGTCATTTGATAAGGCACCAGCACTCTGACGGAGAAGGCTCAAGATCTTGTAAAACTATAACTCCCATGATTTGATGTCATTCTCTTTTTAACTAGTGGAGTTTTTTTTTTATTAGCTAAGAGATCTTTTTCATGCTGGCTTTAAGCAACACTTGTGTTGACTTCAAGTAACCCATCAACTTGTGGCAACCCATTAATTATATTGGATTCTTCCTTAGGCAAGGAAGACTCCGGGCCCTTCCACACAGCCATATAACCCAGAATATCAAGCCAGATAATCCACAATTATCTGCTTTCAACTGTTATCTGAGTCCACACTGCCATATAATCCAGTTCAATGTGGATTTTATACAGCTGTGTGGAAGGGGCCTGAGAGGTAGTTTTGCCAGTTCCCTCTTCTAAAATTTAGGTTTGAACATCTGGTATTCGTTAGTGGGTCTCTCATCCAAGTGCTAACCAGGGATGACCCTACTTAGCAACCAAGATCAGGCTGGATTTGGTGCCTTTGGGTTATTTAGGCCATATACGACTTTAGTACATGGAAAGGGATGCCTCGGGCAGCAAAATGTCATGGGACAGCCCCAGTAGAAACACCAGAAAGGCCACAGAGAGTTGCATCAGAAGTCACAGGATTTATAAATGCAAAATACATCCATATTTTTTAGGCAATGATGTCTTTAGTTACTTAGATGAGAGGTTTCTTTGTGCCAGAGGATCGATAAATTCAAATGGGCCAAGAACCTTAAAGAGATTTTTTTCAGATATTTTTCACTAGATGCCCCACAATACCTTAACCTTAGTTGGGGATTCTGGGATTTGGAGTCCAAAAGTTCTGAGAGACCAAGCACCTTAGGGGTCTTTTATTACCAACTGGAATACACAATCGTGAGTTGAGTAAATCGGTGAGTTGTTCACATACATACTCACAAACACAACAGTGTATACTTGCCTGTGTGCATGTATGTATGTATGTGAATGTGTATTGGAAATTATTGGAAATAACTGCACCCAGTCTCTGGGTTTGGCAGATGTGAATTTCCATGAACAATGGAGACCACTTTTTGAAAACCACTAGTCAAGAAAAGCATGACCTTGATAGAAGTCAACCCCTTGAACAAGTGATATTCATAAGTATTCATGTAATGGCACACAGGTAACTCAGCTGTTAAACTGAAGAACCATGTCTTTAAACTGCCAAGGATAAAGGCATGCCGCTACAAAAATATATTTGGTTAGCAGAGGATGGTTGTTTCTTTGAAGTTGAAATGCAGTTGTAATTCTAACTGTAGCTGCAGTTGCCCAAAAGATATACACTCCCTTAAAACCTCTTAGTTTAAAATATACACTCAGAGATTTAAAATAAAAAGTCTTCTTTGAAAAATAGCATATCTTGTTTACTCACAAACATCTTGTATTAATTCACCATACAGGCACATTTCTTATTGAAGTTCAGTTACAGATAGGATATAGCTTCTCTGTGTTGAGTACACAGGGTATTATTCTTACTCAATAGTCCATAGTCTTTAAGTATACTGGTACTCACTGAAGTTCATAAGCTTACTTCTATATTGAAGTCCAAACAGCAACATACATGCATCCACCTCCACTGAAGGTTGATGCAAACAGACATTTACCTCCACTGAGGTGTTAAGCAGACTGCATACAAAATGGAGTCCTGAGTCTTAATATGCTCAGTACAATCACATGTCTACATGCCTCCCACACCAAAGAGGTAAGCCAAACTGGTAAGTCAACATACACATAGAATACAGGTTAACAAATATATACATTAATAAATCAAATAGTGAAAGGCTTGGGAGGCTACTATTTCCAACAATGTGATATCTATCTCCTTATCTAGAGAGATAGAAGTAATTATCTCCAAACTTGTTTAAGACACCTTGTGTAGGTTTTCTTGATCTGATACAGGTTGTGCATTCCAAAATACAGTAGAGTCTCACTTATCCAACATAAACGGGCCGGCAGAACATTGGATAAGCAAAAATGTTGGATAATAAGGAAGGATTAAGGAAAAGCCTATTAAACATCAAATTATGTTATGATTTTACAAATTAAGCACTAAAACATCATGCTTTACAACAAATGGATAGAAAAAGCAGTTCAGCACATGATAACATTATGTAATAATTACTGTATTTATGAATTTAGCTCCAAAATTTTGCAATTTATTGAAAATTTGACTACAAAAACATTGACTACTAAAAGGCAAACTGCGTTGGATAATACATAACCTTGGATAAGCGGAGCTTGGATAAGCGAGACTCTACTGTACTCCCAAATTTGAAATTGTCCACAGTGACTCTTTGCTTTCTGATGGTTCAATGTAGGCAAACTTGATTTCACGCACATTTTTTAAAAAAATGTTTATAGAATTATCTATAGGCTATGTGTAGAAGCTGTATATAGACCATAAATAAACTTTGCATTTAGACTTGGCCCCATCTCCAAGATATCTCATTATGTGCATTTATTTCTGGTGCTGCCAAATCCATTGCTAGCCAAAGGATGCTGGCAGAACTGAATAGATAAAAGGAACAAAAAACATATAGAAGGGAGAACAGTCAAGTGGAGATAGATTTTATATCTGACTGACATAAACCCTCTTTCAGTCAACCTCAAGTGAACTATCCTCATTTATTATATTGCCACCCCCTGCCATTATATGCAAATTATAGTATGATGCTGTATAGTGAAATAAGCATGCGCAATGCCAACTAGTTGATGTAACCATTTTCATGTTAAGCAAAAACAAAAACAAAAAACCACACTCAAGAATTTCACACATAAGCAATTAGGAGCTTTGTATGCTGATGAAGGGAAAACCTGATGCTATAAATACCATGTTGAAACTTTTGCTCAGCATTTTGGCCTTTTGAGAAATCTCTCTGAGTTTAGTCCTTTTTGCAGATTGTTGTCTAGAAGCTGCTGAGTGATTTCCTATATTTGGTGTGATCATGGACCTGTTGGAAATGAGCAAGGAATCTGCCTGCTTTAATAATAATAATATGAGGATTTAAAGATCGAACAGCAAAGACTCTGGCACAAGCCAGTAAAGATGGTCCCAGTAGTGATCGGCACAATGGGTGCCGTGCCTAAAGACCTTGGCCAGCACTTAAAAACCATTGGCGCTGACAAAATTACCATCTGTCAGCTGCAAAAGGCCACCCTACTTGGATCTGCACGCATTATTTGCTGATACATCACACAGCCCTAGACACTTGGGAAGTGTCCAATGTGTGATCCAGTACAAAAGCCAACATAGTGATCATGTTTGCTGTGTACTACTCTTGATGTGTATTTAATAATAATAATAATAATAATAATAATAATAATAATAATAATAATAATATGCCTCAAGTACCACCTCCCAGCAGCAAAGAACTGCTGGGATCACAAACCTTCAAAAGTATTGGAAAATGAGCATGCAAAGATACTGTGGGACTTCCGAATCCAGACTAACAAAGTTCTGGAACACAACACACCAGACATCACAGTTGTGGAAAAGAAAAAGGTTTGGATCCTTGATGTTGCCATCCTAGGTGACAGTCTCATTGACGAAAAACAACAGGAAAAACTCGGCCGCTATCAGAACCTCAAGATTGAACTTCAAAGACTCTGGCAGAAACCAGTGCAGGTGGTCCCAGTGGTGATGGGCACACTGGGTGCCGTGCCAAAAGATCTCAGCCGGCATTTGGAAACAATAGGCATTGACAAAATTACGATCTGCCAACTGCAAAAGGCCACCCTACTGGGATCTGCACGCATCATCCGAAAATACATCACACAGTCCTAGACACTTCGGAAGTGTTTGACTTGTTCGATTTTGTGATACGAAATCCAGCATATCTATCTTGTTTGCTGTGTCATAATAAAATAATAATAACCTATTTCTCCTCATGTTACGAGGCAGGGCACAATCCAGAACACATACCCATAAAATGCATACAAAAAGTGCATGCATTAAAGCACATTTCTATTAAACACACATATTAAAATGCAGGGTACAAATATTGCAATACAATAATGATGAATTTAAAATTCATGATTTAACGCTGGGTTTAGTGACAATATTCCAAAACCCTAAAAAAACTCGAAATCCAAAACACCTCTGTTCTGAAGCATTTTGGCGAAGGGATCAGGGGAAAGGATTAAGGATGCATTTTCACCAGTGGTTCCCAACCTGTGGTTCGTGGACCATCAGCGGTCCGCAAGAACTAAAATGTGGCCCGCAGCCTCACTATTGCAACGAGAGTGACTGGTCTCGCAAAATCCTCTTATAGTGCCAAGGCTTATTAAATATGGTTTTCTGTGGTTGGGCAAATAGTGACTACTGGATGGCATATGTTCTGTATCAGAAACTAAAGCTGATGTAGTCTATCCTATGCAATTTTCTGAATCAGTACCCCAGATAACCAAACCAAATCTAAGGTTGACCAAAAACTGATTTGTAACCCTTTTGGTATTAATGTTGGAAAGTGGTCCCTGGGCAAGTGGTCTCAAGTCAAAAAAAGGTTGGAAACTATTGATCTACACTGCAGAATATTTACAAATTGACACCACTTTACCTGCCATGACTCAGTGTTATACAATCTTGGGAGTTCTATTTTGGTGCATCACCAGCACCCTTGGGCAGAGACAGTGAAAGGTCTTCGAAAACTAGGATTCCATAGTATTGACCCTTGGCAATTAAAGTGGTGTCAAACTGCATTCATTCTGCAGTGTAGACAGCATGTGGGTGGGAGCTTGATCATTTTGGCGTCACCAAGGTTCCACTTGGATCTGGGGCTTTTCATGCTTGTGATTCGGGAGGATAAAGGGGAGAAATCAATATTAAGAGGAACATTCCTTCCATAAAGAGTTGTGGGCAGAGGCAAAACATGAAACCCTCTTTGTCCATGACTTTGTCCCGTGAAGGCAATTTGCATTCTTGTGACCAAATCTAACATTAATCATGTCACACTTGGTTGTGTCCAACAGTGTGAAATGTTCACCCACAACTGTTGCATTGTAATCCACAGGAGAGTTTTGTGTTGTTTCCTGCTTCTGGAGAGGAAAGAAAATATCTTATGTGAGGCACTGCTTGCAACACCTTGAACTCCGTGACTTTCCAAGTGGTTGCAAACCATCTCTTTCCTCAAAGGCCTTTTATTTGTCAGAACAAAGAGATTCTGAGCATGTACAGAGTCAGCGTCAACTATAAAACTTTTGACAATGTTGAAATATTTCTAATGGTGACGCTCACACAATTTATGTGTCTTCTAGCCGATTCTGATAAAAGTTTCTTCGAATGATTTAGTCCAAGTAGGTTCAACATTGCCTTCATCTTAGGCTGAGAGAATGTGACTTCCCCAAGGATACCTAGTGAGCAGGGACTTGAACTCTGATTTCCCAGAAAATTAACACAGTTTGAGCCCATTTCCACTGCCATGGCCCAATGCTGTTCAATTATGGGAGCTGCAGTTTGGTGAGCACCAGCACTCTTTGGCAGAAAAGGTTACAGATTGTGAAAAACTACAACTCTCATTTTCCAAAGTATGGACCTATGTTAATTAAAGTGGTGTCAAACTGCATTCATTCCAAAGTATAGATGCATCCTGGGGACTGTTTCTGCCAGATTGCAACCATTGTGTGATGTGTTGTTGAAGGCTTTCATGTCTGGAATCACTGAATTGCTGTGTGTTTTCCGGGCTGTATGGCCATGTTCCAGAAGCATTCTCTCCTGATGTTTCGCCCACATCTATGGCAGGTATCCTCAGAGGTGACGTAATGATTCTTAAATTGTGTGTTTTAATGTTTATTGTGATTGAGTGATTTTATATTTCATTTTGTGAGCTGCCTTGAGCAGACGGCCAATTCTCTCACTCCTGACACTGAAAAAAAAAAAGCTGCCTTGATCCCCACGGTGGGAGGAAGGTAATGTATAAATAGAAGTAAATAAACTCGGTAGACCAGTCTTGGAAGGCTGATCTCTCCATAGATAAAAATGACTTTCCTGGAAGCTGTTAGCAGTGAAAATTGATCTTTTAAATACGTTCCAGAGTTGTAATGCACCATTTAAGATAAAAAGTACCTGTTTTTCAAAAACAGAAGTCGATTTCTAAATTGCTTCCTTTTTTGGTGTTTAGTTTGGATTTTTTTTCAACAAACCACATTGATTCCAGGGAAGAAAACTGGCCAATCCAGTAACTAACTCGTTCCTGTTATATACTAATTTCATACTGACAAGGGCTGCATCTACACTGTAGATTTAATGTAGTTTCAAACCACTTTAATTTCCATGGCTCAATGCTATGGAATTCTGGGTCACAGTTCTGCAAGCTTTCTCTCCCAACGAGTGCTGGTGCCTCACCAAACTGAATATCAAGCAAAATGTGGGTGCTAGAAATAATATCATACGAAAGCAGACTGGCACAACCTGGGGATCACAACCAGACACAGTGAAGACATCTGTCCTTGCGCTTTGCTACTTTGCTGCTGACTACGCATACCCAGTGTGGAACACATCTCACCACGTTAAAACATGGGATGTGGCTCTTAATGAGGCTGTATTATCACAGGATGTCTATGCCCTACACCACTGGAAAAATTGTACTGTATAGCTGGTATTGCACCACCTGACAGCCATCGGGAAGTAGCAGCCTGTAATGAAAGGACCAAGGCAGTGATATCTCCAGCCCATCCTCTGTTCGGATATCAGCCAGCATGTCAACACCTTAAATCAAGAAACAGCTTCCTAAGCTCTATAGAGAAACTCGCAAGAACACCTCAGCAATCAAGAGTCCAAAAGTGGCAGGCTAAACCCTGGAACCTCAATCCAGATGAGAAACTTCCCCTGGGCACACAGAAGACTGGGTGACTTGGAAGGCACTGAATAGACTGAGTTCTGGTACCACTAGATGCAGGGCCAACCTTAAGAAATGGGCTACAAAGTGGAGTCCACGACATGCAAGTATGGAGAAGAGCAAACCACAGAACACTTACTACAATGCAACCTGAGCACTGCCACATGCACAATGGGGGACCTTCTCACAGTCACAGTCAAAGGAAATTTAGTATAATGACAAGTTTTAACTTTGTGTTTTTAAATACATTATAACTGTATCCTCAATTCGCTCCTGACACAATAAATAAAATGAAACGAAACCGCAGCTCCCAGGATTCCATAGCATTGAGCCATGGCAATTAAAGTGATGGCAAACTGCATTATTTCTACTGTATAGATGCACCAGAAGACAACAGTTGTGTCCAGAACACAAGAGGGAGGGAACACCAGGCAGAAAAGCAACAGGGCCAACCCCACTGTTAAGCAACCAGCAGTTATTCAGTGTTGAGAAAGAGCAGGAAGCTGGTGATGATTTACCGTACTTTGTTCTTTTTACATTTTTGCTATCAGCGATGGGAAAATGCTTTTGTGAGTTTCCAAGGTACTAAAAGCAATCGGGATAATTCTGATTATTATTAGGTACCAAGACATGGATGATCAGTTCCATTTGGGACACAGAGCTTGGAATGGTTGTGTAAAACGACATTTTAATATTGACCTTAATCATTACACTATGTAACACTAGTTTTGTTCCTGGGTTATACATCATTCCTAATTGGTTCTATCATAAAAACATGGGGAAAGTTTTTTATACTGCAATATTATATTGCAGGACATCCTGCAGCACTTTTTTGCTATAGTTTTTCAATGAATATTTCCTTGGAATCTCTGAATAAATATCTCATCGAGTCTCAATCAATTCAGCATAGTTTGTGGCAGCCACAAAAACGTAGTTTCCAGAGTATAACAACTACAGTACTTTCAAAGTAAATCCCGCACAAATAAACAGGAAATAACACTTTCAAACCAGGAACTGCAAAAAATTCAAGTGTTGTTACGCAGTGTTTCTTAACATACAGATGTGTATGCGGGTTTTTTTGTGTGAATCAGGAACGACTTGAGAAACTGCAAGTCACTTCTGGTGTGAGAGAATTGGCCGTCTGCAAGGACGTTGCCCAGATGTTTGATGTTTTACCATCCTTGTGGGAGGCTTTTCTCATGTCCCCACATGGTGAGCTGGAGCTGACAGAGGGAGCTCATCTGTGCTCTCCCTGAGTTGCATTCGAACCAGCAACCTTCAGGTCAGCAACCCAACCTTCAAGTCAGCAGTCTGCCGGCACAAGGGTTTAACCCATTGCGCCACTGGGTGCTCCATAGGTGCATGGATATGTAATAATAATAATAATAATAATAATAATAACTTTATTTTTGTACCCCGCCTCCATCTCACCAAAGAGACCCGGGGCTGCTATCATGGGGCCAAGCCCAAGTAATTACAGTAGAGTCTCACTTATCCAAGCCTCGCTTATCCAAGCCTCTGGATTATCCAAGCCATTTTTGTAGTCAATGTTTTCAATATATCATGATATTTTGGTGCTAAATTCGTAAATATAGTAATTACAACATTACATTACTGCGTATTGACCTACTGTTTCTGTCAAATTTGTTGTAAAACATGATGTTTTGGTGCTTAATTTGTAAAATCATAACCTAATTTGATGATTAATAGGCTTTTCCTTAATCCCTCCCTATTATCCAAGATATTTGCTTATCCAAGCTTCTGCCAGCCCGTTTAGCTTGGATAAGTGAGACTCTACTGTAATTACAACAGAGCAAGATAAAATAAATAGATAACACATCATCAGCAGGTAAAATACAGTAGAGTCTCACTTATCCAACATAAACGGGCCGGCAGAACGTTGGATAAGCGAATATGTTGGATAATAAGGAGAGATTAAGGAGAAGCCTATTAAACATCAAATTATTTATTTATTATTTATTTACAGCATTTATATTCCGCCCTTCTCACCCCGAAGGGGACTCAGGGTGGATCACATTACACATATAGGCAAACATTCAATGCCTTTTAACATAGAACAAAGACAAGACAAACATAGGCTCCAAGCGGACCTCGAACTCATGACCTCCTGGTCAGAGTGATTCATTGCAGTTGGTTGCAGCTGGCTTGCTCTCCAGCCTGCGCCACAGCCCGGGCCCTTAGGTTATGATTTTACAAATTAAGCACCAAAATATCATATAACATGTTATAATGTTATGTTGTAATTATTGTATTTACGAATTTAGCACCAAATATCACGATATATTGAAAATATTGACTACAAAAATGAGTTGGATAATCCAGAACATTGGATAAGCGAGTGTTGAATAAGTGAGACTCTACTGCAGGGGTCCCCAAACTTTTTAAACAGGGGGCCAGTCCACAGCCCCTCAGACAGTTGGAGGGCCGGACTAGAGTTTTTTTTAAAAAAACTATGAACAAATTGCTATGCACTCTGCACATGCCTCATTTTGAAGTAAAAAAACAAACAAAACAGGAACAAATACAGCCTTGATGTTAATAATAACAACAACAACAATAACAACAACAAAGAGGGTTGGAAGAGAGCCCTTGGGCCACTGAGTCCAACCCTCTTCTGCCTTTGTGTACCCAAAGCACAAGCAAAGCAACCCTGACAGATGGCCACCCAGCCTCAATTTTAATAATAATAA